>NW_013952599.1:244452-252251 GCF_001266775.1 Austrofundulus limnaeus
TCGAGCGTGAATGATTCCTAGGCAGGCCGGGCAGGCCTCATGCTGGTCCTTCTCATGAAGCTTAAAGCCGCACCCCTGAGAACAGGGACGAACAGAAGACTTCGACTTCTTCGAAGGTGGTTTTGTGCTCATCGTGAACCACAAAACAGATTTTCAGCAGAAAATAAAGGTCACTTAAGTAGCCTCGAGCGGCAGACACACGAACCAGCAGGTAACGTGGTTAGCACCAGTAAAGCTAGCCTAAGAACCTTAGAAGCTGAGCTAACTAGCAGCAGCTATGTGAGCTCAGGTTTAGAGGTGACTATCGCGAGGTGAAGGGCGATGGAACTGAGTAATGACGCTGGTGACTCCGAACTTATAGGGTGAAGGTGGAGCCTGTCACCCGACGTTCAACGTCACCACATCACCGGTCTAAAGACGTGATTAGAGGTGGCTTCAGCCAGGTGTCCCATATACAACCGTGTTTTGTACTGAGTGAAATGACTGAAAAGGAACCACATATTTTGCTGAAGGAATGCATAATGAACAAACCACTGTTAATGCCAAAGCTAAGTTTAATAAGATCATCTTTTGTTGGGAAATGACACTATTCAGCAGTTTTGGTTAAACCTTGAAAATAACGTAGCACTCTATCTCATGCAATAAGAGCTGCAGAGTACACTCWCCAGTACTACCACACCAACTCAATATTTCTAAAACTGACTCAACTCATTCCAACTTACAAATATTTTTGTCTAGATTAAATGTTTTAGATTTAATCAATTTGTTAGCATGCAGTATATACACACCTAAAACTGGCTTCCAGTTGATCTTTTTTAATTCCATTTTCAACGTACATGTCTCTAAAATCTTCATAAGTTGGTAAAAGTGGTCTAAAACGTAATAGTATGACCGGGCCTTTAGATGAAGGATGAGCTTAGGAAACAATTCTTTTCTCATCAAGTTTGACAAATTGATTTAAAAAAAAATCCCAATATTTTTGGTGTGCTCTGACTTGAGCAGTTTCAGTGATTTTCTTGAGCATTTGACCAACTAATTGTTGATTTGTCTTTGCATTTATTTTCACATGTCCATGTATGGATCTATTCCTTTATGGTCACACTCACACAGTTTTTACAGTTTTCTGCTACAGTAAAGATCAACATTTTTTCTCAAAGTTGGATGAAAACCCATTTTAGCGGTGTAGTTTTTTTTACAGCATTATTTAGCTCTTTTCACAGCTATACAAACACACAAAATTGCCACCATTTCCTTTGGCTGTTTAAAGTGGCAGAAGAAAGGCAGATTAGATACAGTATATGGTCACAATTAAAAAGAGAGTGTAAAAACAGCTCTGATGCAAGTAAATCAGAAATGTTAAAAAAAAAAAGGCCATAGCAAGTAAAAAATCATTTCTGACTGCATTATTTCACTTTTACTATTACCAAACTCAAAAGTAAAAATAAATAAATAAATTAAAAAAAATAATAATCATAATCAGACTAGAGTTTTGGTCGTTAGAAGCATTCGGTAATTTTTATTCAAACTGTTTTTTGTTTATTTTTGCAATCCCTTGTTGTCTTTAAATTTCAGAACACGCCTAAAAACATGCATCCATTCAGAAAGGTTGCACTTTTCCCACATTCCTGGAGGGGATTTCAGAGAACAGATGACTCACTTACGTAACAAATAAGAAAACAAGAGTGCTCAGAGAACATCTTCAAGAAACATAAAATTAAATAAATGCCTTAAAGTGATCCTATAGTCTGCCATCAACCAAATTCAGTGGGACTCATGATATTTTACTTGTAGCTTTAACATGAGAATAATCACCCTCATCCAGCTTGGTTTTCACTTAAATAAAAGAAAAAAAAATAATAGGCAGCAAATTTGAAAAGATCCTTTAAAAAGGCTGTTACAGTTTAGAGGATAAAAAGACCCATTTTATTTGCAGAGTTGTATTATTTTGTGTCCAGCCTGATCTCATAGGTCAGAATCAGTTGTATATATTTGTGTTTTTATATGTGGTTTYTTCACTACAGAAACTGCCTGCTCAGTTTTTTCATTCATCTCATCAATTCGGAGTTGCTCAGAGATTTGTCTCAAACACACATYAGTTAAACCTCTATTTTTATTCAAACATTAAGCAGCTATTGAAATGAACAATATGACATATATCTGGTATTGTTAAGTTTATCCATCTATTAAAGCACTCTCCTGTATTAGGAATAAAAATAAAACACGTACAAATTGGTGCAGGGTGTAACCTGCCAGTTTTAAATGASACTACCTGAAGGTGAAACGTTGGAAAAATTATACAGAGAAAATTCTTTAGTCGGTTGAAGTTTTTGAACAAGCACACACAGGTAGAAAATCCCATTAAACACCTGGCCCTGCTGGTTTTTAATGGTGTTGCTGTCAGTCTCCTATTTCAACAGTTATGGCAGTGGTGGATCAAACCATGCAGCAAACCTATTATTAGGGATTAAAACAACTTAACAAGCTCTCACACTCTTAAACTCTGTCTGCTTTTAGATATCGTAGCAGGGAGAGTCCGGATCACCTAAAATGTTGCAGCTTCAACATTTCAGGCTTGAAGAAGATGTAGGAATGCTCGTTTTTCACAGTGTGTGAGTGGCATCTTGTGTGGCTTTAACAACTCAGTGTGAAATCAACACCATACACAGAGCCCACAAAGACAAACACACACTCGCTCAGAGCCTGTGGGTGGCAAAGCAATGACCAAAGGATGGGGGTCTGTTTAACAAGGATGAGGTGGTCATAAAAAAAGAGCCCATCACTTCGGCTCATACGAGCAGTATGCTAATCAACCAAGATGTGCGCAGGGTGAGAGTGCTATGGTTGATTCCACCATTGGAGCTTATTTTCATGTTTACTCCTTTAGAGGCTGRGGTTAAGTTAAGTGGTGGTAATTGGCAGCAGCTTTGGAAGCTTTGGGAGCAATRAAATTAAGTGGGGTAAAAAGTGGGCTTGCGCACTTCTCCGACACAGCTGCCAAATAAACTCCATGGACCTGTGTGTGTTTGTTTTAACAGCACTGCAACACACAAAGCAGACATTTGCATAATGACTGCAGTTGCACCTGCCCTCAGTGCTGCTTGACTGCTTCCAGTTTGCCTTAAAGCTGACAGAAGTACTGAGATTATACAGAGATTATACACAGAGATCCACTTAAACTTACAGGCACACAAAAACACACAAACACATAAAGGCTAATGCTAATTAACATAAGCAAATATTAATTCAAGGCAGATTTTGACAAGACTTAACTATTCACACACCTTCTGTGATCAGCCAAAATRCATAGTTAATGATAAGGTTGCCCTTTGTCACAGATTCTGTTCATAACTTTTACGGACAGAATTTCTAGGCGCAGCCAAGGTGTTGAGGGGATCCTTTTTGGTGACCTTAGAATCACATCTCTGCTTTTTGCAGATGATGTGGTCCTATTGGCTTCATCAGATCGTGATCTCCAGCTCTCACTGGAGCAGTTCAAAGCCGAGTGTGAAGTGGCCGRATGAGGATCAGTGCCTCCAAATCTGAGACCATGGTCTTGAGCTGGAAACCAGTAGCGTGCCGCCTCTGGGTCAGGGAGGAGGTCCCGCCCCAAGTGGAGCAGTTTAAGTATCTCTGGGTCTTAGATACAACCGGCCGAAATGAGTTTCCTCTGCAGGGTGTCTGGGCTCTCCCTTAAAGAAAAGGTGAGAAGCTCAGTCATGCGGGAGGGACTCAGAGTAGAGCCGCTGCTCCTCCACGTCGAGAGGAGCCAGTTGAGGTGGCTCGGGCATCTGGTTAGGATACCTCCTGGATGCCTCCCTTGTGAGGTGTTCTGGGCTCATCCCTCTGGGAGGAGGCACAGAGGAAGACCCAGGACACACTGGAGGGACTATGTTTCTCGGCTGGCCTGAGAGGAGCTGGCCCAAGTGGCTGGGGAGAGGGAAGTCTGGGTCTCTCTGCTTAGGCTGCTGCCCCCGCGACCCGACCCCGGATAGTGGCAGAAAACGGACGGAAGGACATAGTTAATAACTGCAACTTGATGGATCTTTGACCCACAAAAAACTATTTTCTTGTTTTGGAAGCAAAGCGTGCCATGTGTTTTACTGAACATTTAATTCAAATATATTTTTTTGGTAACACCAAAGTAACTGACTTCATTCTTTAAAAATAAATAAATAAATACACTATACTGCCAAAAGTATTTCCTCACTTGCTTTGACTGACATGAACTTAAGTGGCATCTCATTCCTAATCCATAGGGTTCAATATGACGTTGGTCCACCCTTTGTAGCTAGAACAGCTTCAACTCTTCTGGGAAGGCTGTCCACAAGGTTTAGGAGTGTGTTTATGGGGATTTTTGACCATTCTTCCAGAGGCACATTTGTGAGGTCACATACTGATGTTGGACAGAAGGCCTGGCTCTCAGTCTTCACTCTAATTCATCTCAAAGGTGTTCTATCAGGTTAAGGTCAGGACTCTGTCCAGGGCAGTCAAGTTCATCCACACCAGACTCTGACATCCATGTCTTTATGGACCTTGGTTTGTGCACTGGTCATTTGGATGTGTGAGCAAATACTTTTTGCAATACAGTGTATGTAACAATCTGGTTAAATGATAGCATTAAGATACAGTAATGGTCACATTATTTGGTCATAATTTCCTTTAGTAAAAGTAAATGTGACAAACTGTGTTCACCACATCCAGCTGAGTTTCACACCATGATATTTCTGGCCATTTTAGTAAATTTTCCTTTTGTTTTGAAAAAAAAAGTCTTTAGTTATGAGGGATGGGTGTTCTGTGGAGCTTTAGTGGGACGGATTCAGTTCATGACCAAAGACGACCTACGACATCTACGCAGTGTCCAAAATGTTCTGGGAAAGTTGTGCAGTGTGTAGGGGTCACCTCGAGTGAAGAAACAAGATTTACAGCCTTGAAGCAGGCCTCGAACAGGCCTGACAAGAGGACAGGAACTCTGTCACAAACTGAACTCTATTTAGGCCRTGACAGGTCATTCTAACCGTGGAAGAGAACACCTCAGTTCTCTTAATCAGATAATGGACAGAACAATCTCTTCTGTTAGTGATTCATTTTTTGTTTAACTAAGAATGTTTATGCATTTGTTAAATCATGATAATGAGTGTCACAGGAAAAGTGGAACCACTTCTTTTCTTTTATTGTGCCTTAAAGATTTATAGTGGTATAAAAAAATTCACAGAGAATCTGATTATGTTTTCATTGKGTTTTTATGTATATCACTGTTTTTATTTTACTGTGAACACAGTAATTTAATTGTGGATTTTTCCTGACAAAATCTTTCATTTATCTGGACTAACAGAAGGTTCAGAACTGATTATAAAACAGAAATGTTAATTAATCATCATAAATGTTTTGCAGTGATTTCTCTTAGTCTATCAGAAGAAAGCTGAAAAGAGGTTATCWTATCATGTTGTTGAACAACCACAGAATTTTACCCTTGGGCTGGCGCCGGCTGGCAGATCTTTATCTTTCTTTCTCTGACTCATCTCTAAGCCTGAGGGCGGAACCAAAGTTCGTCCATTTCTTTTACTAACCCGGACGCCTTTGAGCGACACACTCTTCTTCCTGTTTCCAACCTAGGAAGACAGCTGGGATTCTCTCCGGAGAAACCTCAGTTTGACTTAAAGTCTGATCCCATGAGCTAATTAGGGAAGACTTCACAGCCAGGGACCCGACACACCTGCCGGTGGTCTCAACCCGAGGCCGAGCCTCTAAGTGTGTTTTTAACTCCCGAGGGGAGATTTTATTTTGGAAGGAGGAACCGGATACGGCTTGAATTTTTCTGGCTTGGATTGAAACAGACGAAAGTTACTTGGAAAAACACCTGTTTGCCAATGACCGGTAAGCGAGCCGACATCAGTTCCCTGACTGATCGGAGGCGAGCCAGCTCCTACCCCGAGGGTGCCTTAAGAAGTCATAACCAGGTAAAGCTGATGTGTTCGGAGTGAYGTGTCATGTGCAACCTGAGCTTAGAAAAGATGTGCAGTTCCGGTTGACCCACATTTTGATAAAAGTAAAAGTCATAGTAACATACTAATCTTACTTTCCTCCTTTCCTTGTTCTTAATTTGCCAAAACTTAAGCTAAAAGTGCCAGTAAAATAGTTTGGTTAACATCAGAACTGACGTTTTTACTGTTCTATATAAGTAATCTGAGTTGATGTGAATTGAAATTCGGACTTGGGTTTTATCTCATTTAAATTTGACGCTTGTTATTGGAATAACCACAATCAAGTGTAACTTATGATCTGTTCAATTTGTGTAAATAAATGATTGCATAGTCTTTTATGAATCAACTTGAACTCGTCTGAATGTTCACTTATTGTGTCACTTTTCACTTCGCACAGTCAAGGTATTGACAGGTAATGAGAAATACCTTGGTAAAAGTTTCCTCATAACCTTGTGTATGAGAGATGTGGGAAAAGCTTAATTCACCTTAAGCTCACTCTTACAAGTGTGACTGCTGTCGATTCCCAGACACGAGACGTCCACAGCTGTCTTTTCCCACATCCTCCTCCCTCTCGTATTTAGCGTCTGAACATAATAATTAGAGWGTCGACGTCAGAGCTTTATTTCGTTTTATTGTAGGACAGAATCTGCCTGATTTTTGTTATGTAACTCATTTTTATAAGGCAACAAGTGGCATAGTAAATCTTGTGTYGTACAACGTTACAGGTTACTCATAAGATTTTAGAAAGCTTGGATGATATGTACAAGTTGTTTATGATGAATGGAAACCACACAGTTTAAGCCAAGCTTTAACCAATTACAGAAGTCTGTACAGTCAGATGAAGTTTATGAAACAAAAGCATATATCAGCTTGTGTAACATGCTGTGGATGTTTTAAAGAAAAAAAAATCACAAAAAGCCAAATATGACTTTACTAAATGTTTAGGTTTACTGAACAGTTAGTGTCATACCAAAAACAGCCTTGCACTGCAGTAATGAGCATAGTTGTTAACTCATGATTTTTTATTTGCTTCCAATGAGGAAACATCGTCAGTCGCTGCTGTTTGAGAGATGGGAAGCCACATTACCACACAGACACTGTAAATATACAATTACATGTTACATCTGGATGTGTTGTTAACAAACGTGCTGCACTGTGTTTAAGAAAAAACACAAAGTTGCAGATACAACAATCATAATTTTCTTCCTTTTTTAGCTCAGATGTTGACAAAAATAACTGTGTTGCAGCTAATTATCGTAGGTGAAAAGCCAGAGGAGGAAATGTTAGCTGAGAGGTGTTTTGATTTAGGGCCACGATCTGTCATTTTCCTGTGAAGAGGTGATCAGAGGCCAAATGGAGCCACCGCTGCTGTGAGTCTGTTAATGTGACGGCAGCAGTTCAGGCTCGTTAAAAGTGTGTGTGTTAGTATGAACACTGGGATTAAATCAAATATGAGAAACATTCAATTACAGCAAACCTTTCACATGTGTGAAAAGGATTTCTGTGAAAGTGTAAACAACAGATATCCCTTAGCTAGCTAACAGCAAATTTGAGTTTTGATTAACACTTTGTTTGAAAACAAAGTGTTAATCAAAACCACAAAAAAGGTGCATTCAGAACAGGAATCCAAACACAATAAAAATACTAAATAAATAAAGGAAGTTAAATCTGGACAGAATTTCTGCAGTTTATGGGTCCAGTGTGAGGATGTTTGTCATGAGGGTTCAGGGATCAGCTGTGGATCAACTTCCTTCTCAGATGTTATATTTGTGTGTGTGTGTGTGTGTGTGTGTGTGTGTGTGTGTGTGTGTGTGTGTG
>NW_013952599.1:252436-253518 GCF_001266775.1 Austrofundulus limnaeus
TGTGTGTGTGTGTGTGTGTGTGTGTGTGTGTGTGTGTGTGTGTGTGTGTGTGTGTGTGTGTGTCCCTCCCTCTTTGGTGCTTTGCAGGGCTTCAATAATCTGGCTGGTGGCCAAAAATAGCCCCCACCCCCTCCTCAGCTGGCACACCAGCCTAATTTAAAGCCCATCACATGCMGCGGAGGCCAGTCCTGTCTCGGGATGCTTGGATCATTTCCCACAGACAACAGAAGACTGTCAAAATGGTAAAATACCACCAGCAGAATTACACACACACACACAAGCAAACAAACAATAAAGCCTTTTAGAGGGAGAGACAATGTTCTCTACTTTCTGCTCTGTCTCTTGAAGATGTGAGAAGCAATCCTTTTTTTTGTTTGTTTTTTTTGTTTTTGCAAGTGTAACCAGATAAAGCCAAATTGCAAAAACCAAAACCCATGATGCTTCTAACTCAATCGGAAGTCTGAGCCAAATGTTTCACAGACGGTAGCCCGCGAGACCATGAAAATAAATATAATTGGACTAACCTTTCCCATCTACAATCATTCACAGCGACTTCTGCATGTCAGCTTCCAGCAGGAACCGCTGGGATGCTAAATCAAAGGGGTGTGTTTCTTTCCACACGTGCGGACACACTTACATTTCACAACTTGCTCCCAAAACAAACTTAGAAGATCACTTACCATCTGAGAACGACTCTTGGGGCAGCCATTGATATCATCAATCTTCTCATTGGCTGAAGAGGAGACAGAGAGAGGAGAGACTGAATAACTTGTTCCAGCTGTTAAATCTTTGTAATCCTCTCTTTTATTCCAAAGGATGGAGACTTTGATGTGCACATATGTGTGTGTGTGTGTCCCAGACAGTTGCCGTTTAAGTGTGGAGCAGCAGAAGTGATCACGCCAGTGACTGGGGTGGCCCACCCCCGCCTCTCTTCCTTCTCTCAGAGACATGAAACATTATATGATCCCAGCAAATAGGAGCGATGCCACAGGGCCCCGACCAGCAGTGCTGTGCTGCTTTATTTAAAGAAGGTGTGTGTGTGTGTGTGTGTGTGTGTGTGTGTGTGTGTGTGTGTGTGTGTG
>NW_013952599.1:255053-257089 GCF_001266775.1 Austrofundulus limnaeus
GTGTGTGTGTGTGTGTGTGTGTGTGTGTGTGTGTGTGTGCGGTGTCAGGGATCGCTCTCGTCCATTAAAGGCCCAGCCCACAGCAGCTGAGGCACGGCCGTCAAATCACAGCTGACAACTGTGCCAACAGCACAGACTTCTGCATTGGAGACATGGCGGGGCCAAGACGGCTCCAACTCCAGACCTCTGTCTGCAGCAGCTGCACYGGGATCGATTTTTACTCTCCAAATCTTTGTGCATCTATATGCTATTATAGCTGTCAATAAATTWGGGTTTAATTCAATTAGTTTTCATTGCTGTAGCATAAATCTAGTGCTTTATAAATATAATCTCTGCCCTGTCCTCTCACCGCCCCAGCTGGTTGAAACAGATGGTTGCCCTTCTTGAGTCTGGTTCCACTGAAGGTTTTCTCCTGTTAGAAGAAACTTCCCTGCTCYGCTGTGACCCACTGTCCATCACACACGTAGAACAGGGGATAAAATAATGAGATATTTGATGCAAGCTTCACATAGCAAGACAACCGCTTTATAAATTGGTTTCTTTAAATTACAACTACACTGAAAGTGGCTGTATTCCACAAAAATGCTTAATATTTGGACTCATACAATTTATATAAACCTGACTTTATTCCTTTTTGTCTAACACCTGTTAAACAACATCTTGTGAAATGGAGTTAAATTAATCTAACTAATTTATTCCAGACTATTGCAAACTGTTTTTGTCATGTTGTACAAGACATGTCAAACAAGCGCAGCTGTTTTATCTGTTTCCCAAATGTTTTACATTATAACACGGGGTTTTTTGAATTAAGCCATGTATTTCCAAATGACAGTTTCATTTATAGTTTTAGATACATTGAAAATGCCAAAAGATTAGTAATAAAAATGGCATGTATAAAATTATTTTGGATCAGTTTTGTTTACTCAATGCAATTCCCTGCTTAGAACAAATTGTTATGTAACCGAAACAAAATGGTTAAAACCTTTTGCAATAAAATGAAAGAATAAAAAGGCAGGACTGAACAGGTAAACAGATGGCTCTAAATCTGGAGTAATTTTATCTGACAACAGAGGAACAGTCAGCTGGCATATTTAGATTTTCTGATTCTTAAAAWCTGAACTTTCAAGACAAACCGACCAAATAATTTTCTAGATACAAAAACAAATAAGCTTTTCAARCATGTCACTTTGATTTCCAAGTAAAAAGTCTTAATGCTGAAAGTTTTCTGCCAAGCTGCCTGAAGGCAGAAATATGTGAGATGACGTGAAACATCAATCAAAGCTCTAAAGACAGTACAAATGTCAGACATTTATTCAATTCTTTACTGGGTTGAGAAAGAGTTTGATAAGAACTAAATAGTAACTTATATTTGACTCTAATTATATATGATAAAACAAACTCTTTACTTCAATCTGTGAATGTAAAATGTTATTTTTTAAATTCTTTTACCAAAAATCCTATTATTAAGTTGGTATACTGGGTGAACAGATGCGATGTCAGACCTTTAACCTAAAGTTGTTCCAGCTCTAGAAGCTTGTTTTGTTGAATAAGGGATCATTTTCTGTGAGCTTTTCTTAGAGGAGAAGGCAGAACAAGTAGATAGACAGCTCTAAATCTGTGTTGATTTGATGTGGGAACAGGGGAACAGTCGGCTGTCATACAGGTTTTCTGTGTATACTTATGTACWGTAAGTGCTATAGGAAATAGATGATCTACATGGGAAAGCCTTGGAGCAAGTTGAAAAAATGTGTTTATTGTTAGAGGTCTGGCCCTTCAAGAAATTAAAGGATAGGTTTAGTGTTAAAATGCCCTGTGTAAATTATTTTRCAAGAACCTGAGCTCTCCAACGTTACCGGTTTTTACACAGCATTGGARTATAAAACGTGTCAAATTCAAGGCCCGTGGGCCAGATGAAGCCCGTGAGTGGCTTCCATCTGCTCGCCATGAGGGCCACCCCCCCACCCAAATAAAAAAAGAAAAACTTTTACTTTTACCTAACTCGAGTATAGTTTTTTTATATCAATGATAAACTACAA
>NW_013952599.1:258068-258891 GCF_001266775.1 Austrofundulus limnaeus
GAGTATAGTTTTTTTATATCAATGATAAACTACAAATTTATGATTCAACATAACAAAATAAGCACATTTAAAAGGTGAAGGATAATAATAGCTGTCCTGCCTCTGAGTTGTTGGCTTTGAGTAACTGTGGCCTCCTAAACTATTAGCCTTGTATTAATGTCTCAAAATAAGCTGCTTTAAAGCCAGCATTGACCATAAACTAATTCTCCCATAATGCATGTTGATTATACATGGGAATTCCCTGTCAGAAAGTGGGAGAGTTCAGACCTCTCACCACAACTAAACACTGAGTAAAACTTACTTTTAGTTTTAATAGTATCTGTTTTATTTGTTTCACATTTAGTCAGTCATACTTGTAGTATTCAGTATTTATAAGAGGACATGTTAAAACGCTGATTCTATGCAGGAAATACCAGGTAGAGCTCAGTTATTGTTAGTTAGCGGTGCTCAGCTGTCGCGCAACAAGGATCGGGATGTTTTCTGTTTAGGTGGTGTTAAACCTGAAACATCAAAGTTAATTACAGCTGGCTCTTTGAGGGCCACCATAACACTTGTGTGGTCCTTCCTGAAAATGATTCTACTTTACTTTCCTTATTTTGAATCTATTAAACTTTTAAAATTATTTTACAYAATTGCAACAAATGTGAAAGTTTAATCCAAAATTTTAATCATGTCTGAATAATTATAAGGTTCAGGGGTCTCATTTATAAAGGATTGCATGGAAACCATTCTAAAAGTGAACGTACGGCCAAAAGGTGGCACGAGGTCCCGCCTCAGGTTCTACCCTCTACACGCCCACACTCAACCATAAACAGTCAACGCA
>NW_013952599.1:259772-262576 GCF_001266775.1 Austrofundulus limnaeus
TCATTATACAACATGGCTATAATTCTTCACTATCTGTGTCGCTGTTTCCCGTCTCCAAAATTAGCGTACGCATGGGTCAGAGCTGGTGTGAGGTACCGCACATTTTCACGTCAAGTTTGGATTTTATAAATCACAACCTTGGCGTAAAAAGTGGCGTACGCAAGTTTCTGGGCTCAAATTGTGCGTATGCCAGTTTTATAAATCCGACCCCAGGTAACTGATGATAATAATTTTTCAAAAACATCAGTTGACTTTCTGATATCCTGGTTGCTCAACAGATACTGACTGTGTGATGCAGACTAATGTTTATTTGCATCAAGAAACCAAAGTTGGCATGGCTTCACATTTCACTGCCAGGTTTAAAATGTTGTACTGAAAGCTGTCTGTCCACATGTAACCGTATCWGCCAAGGTAACGCTAGGTCTAAGTCAAATAAAACAAATCTATAGTGAGACCTAAATTGGACTTAAAAAACAAACTTTATTGTTCTTTTTTTTTTTGTCTTAGCTGACAGTTGCTTCTGAGGCAGCATTTTTTTTTTCAAACAAAGTTTACTCAGAAGTAAAATAAAAATGACTGCATTCTAACTAAAAGAAAATAACTCATGTGCTAACACGTTGAAGCTACTTGATTGGTTGCCAAAACATGTAAATAATGAACACCAATTATGACAAATAAATGTAACCCAACTGCTTTCATACAGTAAACAAGTGTTGCTGTTTTAGGTTTCAGAATTCCATGCTATATACTGAAGTTGGCTGAGATTAGTAGATATTCTGTTTTATCTGACAATTAGTCTCACACTCAAAAAGAAAAGATTTTTGTTGTAGCGGAATAAAAAMAGAAAAATTAAACTTGCTCTGACACAAATTCTTCCACGTTGCTACAGTGTGACGACTGAAAAAGAGGATGCTTATAATGTAAAATAAAACTAAACTTTCCAATGGCATGTAACACTCACAAACTTTGTCTATCTAAAAAAATAAAATAAAATAAGGAGCCGACAACTAATAATAGTGACACTTTAAATAATGGGAAGCAGTAAATCTGGGTCATGTGGGAAGAGCCTGGAAAAGAAACAGTCATTTACATGGTGAGTCACTGGTCAGCTGGTGTCAGCCTGTTTCAGCCTGCCAGCACATGAAATGACAGTCTGAGGATGGCCAGACAACATGACAAGACTGATGATGACGATGATGACACAGCGGGGGCTTAAAGGTCAACACCACAAAAGAACAGAAAACTTTTACAGCCCACTGCTGGCATGGTATTTTCACTGTTATGCCAAGACTTAGGCAAACATATTAAAAAAAGTGTTTATTACAAACAGAATACAAAAGGCTGGTTTTACAAATACTAAAACATGACAGTTAATAACTTGATAAAAAAAGAAACAAAGTTTTTAATTTCACCTTATTATATTATATTCCCTGATTTGACCTGATCTAATGATAACTATTTTTGCCGACTGATACAAATGTTTTATGATAAAGCATCAGATGAACGGTCAAAACTTTGCCCTGTCACATAAAAACTAGCAAAACTGCTTTGCTAAAAGTCAGCCACTTCTCTTTGAGGAGCAGCTTCCATCTTTTTCACAACAATCACATGAAAAGAGCAGGTTTCATTTAGACAATTTTCTAATTAAATGAAAGTTATCTTACCAACAACCTGGATGATCTCTGCCAGCAGCACTCCATCTGTGACGTCTGTTTGGAGGTCCTTGATGAGACGCTTGTGTCCTGACTTGGCAAGATAGTGGTTGGCCCAGTCTGTGTAGATCTGCGGTCACACACAAACACCAAATCCCTCTTCAGTCATGAGCTACCAAAATAAAAACCAATCCAAAACAAGGGCGGCCTCGCTGGGTCATCCGTGTGTTTCAAACTTGGACACCGGAAAGCTACGGAAAGGTATAAATAGTTGTAGCAAATTTACGACTACTAAAATAACAGCGTGGTTGAATGGGAGCAGAGGAGCCCTCTTTCTTTTGTTGGGCTAGGATCTGGCATATATCCGCGTGGTATTCAAATTGGGGCCATTGTGCTCAGCCAGGGCATTCATCTCGGAGCACACCGCGGCTGTTTTCAATGGGCCATGCTGACATCACTCTCTGGGGACAGAAAAGACCCTTCACTGCCTGGGAGGGAAATAGGGAGAGGGGGGCAGAGCAAGCATCTGAATAATTTGAATAGCTCCCTTCAAAAATTAGTTACCAAACTCTTCCCTGTGCTCTTTCACTTTCACACTAATAAAAGTGTTTCTACTTCTGAGGAGATTAGAATCCATGGGAGACAATGATTGGGGAGAAGCTGCTGGCTCTTCTGATACAGAATGAATATTATTAAAGAAACTGACACCTTGTGATTCTATCTTTATTTGCAGCATTGTCCAGACTTGTCTGTGAACTGCAGAGGCCCTGTTTGACAAGTACAACTTACCCTAACCACAGGGAGTCAAAACATATGTGACAGCATATTTTCCTCCTCTTTGACATCTCACTTTCAGAATTTTTAAATTTACAAATATATTTATTTTCAGAAAAGTTCAATTCCTGGCTTTGAGCCACAAGCCACACCTTTTTAAAGGGGCAATATTATGTGTTTCTCAGGCATATATTTAAATACTATACTATAACAAAGTATATATGCCACCTTTTGTTGTTATTAAAATGCTGTTTTTATGTTTAAATAGAAAATAAACTTTTCTTCTCATCACTTCCTCTTCTAAACACCCTGAAATTTGCCTCTGTCTCTTTAAGAACCAACTTCTGCTTCTGTCTCGCCCATTTCACTGTGCGGGGG
>NW_013952599.1:262651-278290 GCF_001266775.1 Austrofundulus limnaeus
CACACACACACACACACACACACACACACACACACACACAGACACTCATTTTCATGCACAAGCTTAACCGCAAAACTTTTATGAGTGGTAAGACCACACAAATACAAGGAGCTTTACAGGCTGCGTTATCAAACACAAACACAGAATGGAATAAAAACAGGAGCTTTGACGGAAACAATGAGCTAAAAATAGTCTTCAAATAACTGGATTAAGAGATCATCTTTTCACTTTGTGCTTTCAGCTGGTCATGTAGAAAAGGAAGTACAATMTTTGTGTGAGGGTGAGTGTGTGGAGTTTCTTTGAAGTAGTTTCGAGCAAGCAAATTGAGGGTTTGGAGTATAATTAAAAACGAGGTGAAATGGGTAGCTGTCCTTCACAGAGCTGAAAACCACAAGGGTGTGCCAAATGACAGGAGGGTAAACAGGGGGCAYGGGCAGTGAAAGGGGGGAAAATGAAAACGTTGCCAAATCAGGATACTTTAAAGGTCTGAAAAAGTTACTTTTCATACAGACACACATCTGACATGTCACAAGCAGGTCAAAAGTTTACTGAAACATCAGGAAGTGTAAATCTGACAGATTGCTCAAGTTTAATAAAAKATGATTGAATATTTCAGTTGGACAGACCCAACATGCTCACTGGAATTACAACATCTAATCATCTATTTTCACTTTGGGCAGAGGGATGAATGAATAGGGAGAAGTTTGAATATTTAGAATTAAGTTATTAATAAATAACCCAGTTTATGAAAATATGAAAGGATTATTATCACCAWCTCTGCAGCTTAACTGAGACTTTGTATCATAAGCAGGAAAACAATATGACCTCCTATTAAGGCTTCATCTCTTACAATAATAAGGTATTCTGATTTATGTACACCATGAAAAGACAAGCTAATTATTGTGTGTTTTGTTTTTACACCACCAAAAATAAGACAGCCKTACTTTGCTAAATGTTGCTAACTTAGCATCCATATAGCAAATGTTTTAAATGGGCAAATTGAGAAATGGGAGTAGCTGATGAAACAATAAGTTTTTTTCTTTTTTTAAAACACAGAATAATGCATCCAGAGGATATACTCAACGTTTATTTTTTTTAGATTTTTCTACCAGGCCAGATTTTTCTATCCGTGATGCATCAGAACATTTTAGACCACTTTGGACAGGATGGCCTCAAACAAGTTAACAAAAAAAAATTAAATAAATAAATAAATAAATAATACTAATAATAACAATAATAATAAACCATCCAGAGAATCTACTCAACTTTTTTTAGACAAATACCCTGCATTTGATGTAGTTTTAAATATCCACAAGCAATGTGCTTAATCATGTATGTTTAAACAAACATTTACTGGATAAAGACTGATCTAAAATGTACTTTAAATGCTGCAGAGAATAAAAAACTAGAATAATGGTCAAGTGGTGATGAAGGGTAAAATATGATCTGACTGACACGTTAATAGCCTGAAGTCATGGTTAAGAAAGAGGAATATTGACTCCATTGATTCAATATCCATCTGTCAGACAGGAATGAAGCATTGTGGTCTCCATCCAYTCTACAGGAACACCTACATATATTGACATGAATGAAATTTTAATAATTTGATTGAAAAAAGGAGAAGGAATAAGATAACTGACACAAAAATATCAYAAAACACTTCATGGAGATAAGAAAGGAAAGAGGTTAAGTTTATGGACCGACTGCATCCAGTACACAGATTGTGCCATGTTTTAACAGCAACAAAACAAGTCAGATAGTTGATGCCAAATTGAGAGAGATATTTTTTAAATATATGAGCCATTTTTTGTAGTAAGTTCTTGAAATCCTGAAGTGCTGCATCCTCTGATTGCAAGTTTTTATAAAGGCACATTTGGGAAAAATTAAGTTGACACTCAAACTCTAAAAGGAGCTTGCAATAATGCAACACATTGCCAGAAAAAAAACTGCATCTTGTCACTAATAAAATGTTTCTTTGTCTCTTGACACCTAACATCCTCACATGACAACAGCTCTTTACAATACTAGCAGCTCAACATCAGCACTACAAATCTGGGCACTGCAAAAATGTCTTATACCTGAAAAACCAGAAAAAAGTCTCAGGAGTTGACCCATCAGGTCTCCAGAAATTCCTATAATGAAACCTGAGCAACTCTGTAGGTTAAAAAGGGCAAATCCATAGAGTCACAACCACATTTCACAACACACCTAAGATGCATTTTGCCCATGACCTGACTGGTCAGTCATGTTTTGGTATACATCAACTCTCCTGGTCGTCTTTGGTCAAAATGACCCATGAGGCCTCAGTTTTAAAAGTGAAGCAACAGGAAGGTYAGATTTCTAGTTTGGACAATTTGGTCAATAAAGACAGGACACATACAGTATTGTTGTCCTATGTTTGACTTGTTTTGCTACCAAAAATTTGATTTAGGCAAACACATTAGGATTGTGAAAAATATTTTACCTGACTAACTTGCACTTGCACTGAAAAATTCATTTGTTCTTATAATACGTTGCAACACTGACTCCCCAATACTCCTGAATGTGATAGCAATGTGTCAGCACTATGCAGTCAGGGATCTATATTAGTCTGCTGTCTGAATGTACAGGTATGATTTTGCTCATTTGGAAAATCCCACCATCCCAGTAATCTAAAATCTCTCTTYAGGGAAATGGGTCTTTTTTTAGAAGTTGTAAGTAATGGGGTCAGGGGCATTCCCTTCAACAGTGAAAGCAACAGGACACCACTCCTTTACATTGTAAAGGATTTATGAAAACTGTTCTTTGTGGTCAGTCTGATCTATTGACATCATGTTTAGGGAATACATCCACTTCTTGGAAAAAGTACTGACCAAGGCTGCATCCTTAATGGATTTTTTTTTAAATTATACTGATATTGTTTTTTTTTTTTCTTGGTGAATTCATCATTTCAGTTTTAAAGAGAGAAGCAAGACAACAAAGCTTCAACTGCAGKTTTGTTCACTTAAATATAGGCAACACAGTGGGATGACAGTGGCTCAGGAGCTGGGAAGTTTGTTCTGTACTCATTGGGTTGCTGGTTCAAGCTCACGCTCTGTCCATCTCAGTCATTGTGTTCTTGGGAAAAACTTGGGAAAAACTTCAGCCACCTTGCCTGCTGATGGTGGTCAGAGGGCCCAGTGGCTCTGTCAGTCTGCCCAGGGCAGCTGTGGTTACAATGTTAATTGTCACCATCAGTGTGTGAATGGCTGACTGACTGTAGTGTAAAACACTTTGGAGTCCATAGGGACTTGATAAAATGCTATACAAATTCAGACCATTCACACAAATTCAAGAATCAGCTGTTTATTATTAGTTTTTCAATAGAATTCAARGCACAAGATACAGCAATGCTTCAGAGTCCAGAGCTTATTTTATTGGAAGTCATGGAAGATTAAATAAACAGGTGGGTGCTAATGGGTATTAAAGAGCTCTACAGTCTCTTCTCTCAGTCACTGCACAGTTAACGGAGTCTGTCCAGACATCTTAATATTTAATCAAAAACCCTCACGAYGTTCATGCTTTAATTCAGAAGCCCATGCTGCATGAAAGCTTTGTGCTCATTCACATAATGATGTTCAGTTTAAGCTGTCAGTTCTTCAAAGCCCGACAACAAACTGTGATGAGTCACTCTCATCGGACAGCTGCATCTTCTCTTCACACCAACACACAAATCTGCTGCACACCCAGCATTCCCCATTGCCCCAGATTGCTGAGTCACCAGCCTGGCGTGCAATTACAACAAAAGGCCATGACACACAAAGGCACTCTTAGCTTGGTCAGGGGAAAAACTGTCAGGCTGCCCTTCAGCTGAAGGAGACATWCTGCCAATTAAAGTGGGCGACTTCACCATTTTGGCCAAACTGCTACATGCAAAGAGGCCAACTTTGGAAATTTTRTAACTTGTGATTAGGATCATGAATTCAAAGGAACCAAGCTAATCTGTGCTTCATCTAGCCACGTTTTTGTACTTTTCTTTAATGCCAAGCTGTTCTTTGACTGGAGTTAACAACTCTTTGTCTCTACTGCTTGCACACACACTCACCTGTTCAGTGTAACTAATATGCCGGTTGTTGACAGAAACATGCACAGTTGAAATAAAACATATTTATTCTGTAAATTTTGCAACACTTCCACCCAGAAAATATGAAAAAAAATTATGAACTTGGTTTTTAGAAAATAAAATATAATAAATAATTCCATAAAAGTAGACATAGCAACCAAAACAGAACAGCCTTCATAAATCASCAATGAAAGGTGATGATGCTAGGTGAGATCTTGCTCTGTTTGCTTCCAGCACTGCTTGTTCTCACTCACCACAAACATGTTGTTTACAACYCAGTGCTTTCGTAATTTATGGAGGTTGTTTACAGTGTTGTGTACACAGCATATCACAGAGCAATACAATTACAGTCTTCCAGGCAAAAGGTCTCTTTACATATAAACTGGAGGTAATGGCACAGAGTATCTCTTTATGTTTTTGCTGCTCATCTTTATTCACTCACATTGAATATTGCTTGGCACCAGGTGTTTGTTTGTTTGTTAGCAAAATATCTCATGAACCACAATGGATGGGTTTCAATGAAATCTCAGAATTGGATGTACATCTATAGCTGAATAGCTTTTGGAGTCAACCCCATTCAAACTGGCTACCACAGCTGGATTTATCCAACATAAATATGGCGATAATGGTCGATTTTACAAATACTGAGCAACAGTTTGCTGTAGTCGTAGCTGGCAGTCATGCCCAACACAAACTGATGAATATCAGCCTTAACAGGACAACAAATCTAAATTAATCCCAACTGAGGAAAACTAAAGCTRGATTCTAATCTTTCAATTTACACATCACTGGGACACCTCTACTGCAGAGGGGGGTCAGGGTTCAACAGGTCTGAGAGCCTGGACAGTTAATGGACCGTGTATTAACTGTGAATTAACAGTGGGGGGAGTGGTGGCACAGAGGGTAGAGAAGCCWAGTCTGTGATYGCAAGGTCRCCGGTTTGAATCCCTGGACCAACCAGCCCCACTTTTGGGCTTTGAGCAAGGCCCTTAACCCCTCAGCTGCACCCCAGGTGCTGTAAKTGGCAGCCCACTGCTTCACATGTAAGAAATACATGTGTGATAAGTAAAACGCAGAGACTTAATTTCCCCTCCAGGGGATCAACATAGTGTTAAAAAAAACTCTGAGTGCAAAAAGATGGCACAAAGTCTTTGTTTAAAACTTTATCATACAAGGTTGCAGTGGCTATACATTCCTTTATAAAATGCCACTTTCAATTAATTTGTATGTTTATATGAAATAAGATTGTGGAATTTTGAACAATGAAAATTAAGGTTGTGGTAGCTTGRTCATGAGGCTGTGTTTTTGAGCCCAGGTCGCACCACAAAGGACATTCTGCATAAAACAATTGACATATATTTCATGTTAGTTTGCTCACTTTGGCGAAACCTAAAGAAGAAAGCAGTCAAAAAGGAGGAGGAGGAAAATGGAAAGGAAGTAAGTAGGGTGGTCATTATACCACCTCAATAATGACAACATTTTAAGACAGACCTGATGTCTTTGTTTTACCTCTTGTAATGATTGATAGGTGATCATGTAATTGTCTCTGTGTGAGTCACCTACAACTGATTAACTTTAATAGTCAACCACATTCAAAAGGTAGCCAAAGCAAACACAAACTTAGCTATAAGTCAGCCTTTTTTACACAATATGAGCTAAATCTGAAGTGGTAGCAGTTGAGTCATCCCAAGTGCTCATGGATTGCGTGAGATTTTGGTTTCAAATTTTGGTAAGCAAGGCAGCATRCCTTCAAGAAATGCTACTTTTAAATTAAGTGMTTTTCTTGTGTGAAAGTAGAGTTGATCTGCAGCTGCTAGCTTATGAACCTGCAAAAATAGCAACCACACAACCAAACTGAGCTGTATGTGCCTCTATCTGTGATCTACAGCACATTGGTTTTGACAGCAACCCTTTGTTAGCACACTGATGTGCCACTCACTCCACTCGTCTGTCAGTATTACTCTAAGGTAACAATGGAAGCTTAAGGATAATGTTGTTTTACATGATTCGCCAATGTTAAAAGCTTATATCTGTGGTCAGGCCACTTGAGCATCACTTTGTACTTCTCATTTTGAAAAGTATCCTGCAATAGCAGGTGCAGAGGTCCTGGTTCATACAGGTAGTGAGAAAACAGCTATTAAATGGCAACATTGACTTATCAAATTACAGAGAATATACTTTCAACGGTTAAAATGTTTCGAGTAAAATCCACAAATGAAAATTTGAAACACTGAATATGTCAAACATCTATGCACAACATWAGGTTTATATGTAAAACTCAATGATGTGATCTATTATTGTCAGTCAGCAGGTTTTAAAAACTGTTTCATTACTGAAAGGCATGGAGGATAATTTAGTCTGTCTATTAAAGCTCCGACATTACAAAACAAAAGGAGCAGCAAAGTTAAACCACATCACATGTCTGTCCATGAAAGTTCAGTGCAAAAGGCACAACAAGGATTATACTGATAATTGAAGAACTAASAGAACTATTTTATTTTTACCGTTCAGGGTTCAGTACGTCTCCAAAATACAGTCATTTGCTAAAAGGAACTAATTTACCAACAAGAGCTAGAACTATAAAGAGAAAATGGCAGCAGCAAAGCTGTTATGATGTAGCGTCTTTTTCAACAAGCTTTCATAAGAAGCCAGGACTTTTAACAGCTTCCATTATAATTTACAYAATGGCAGTGAACAGTGCATGGCTAAGGCTACAAAAGCCATACTCTGCTAGCAGTGCTTTCTTCTATTTTTTCAAAACTCTGGAAATTAAACTCTGAACATCAAACACAGCCAGCTAAGAAAAAAGTCCCCTCTAATGATGATGATGATAATGATGTTTAGGACATCCATGGTTTTACAAGATAGAACTAAAGTTTAACAGTTATCTTAAAGTGGTGCACTAGATCCATGAAGTACCTTCTATAAGAAATCCAAGCAGTTAGTGGATATCTTGTTCTATTCCTGACATGTCTATTTCAAGCTGACCTTTCCTCTTATATTGCTCGTTTTCACAAGTCCCCTCTATTCATTAACAATTAATTGTAAATGCAATTGCTAGGTTTCCATTTTACCAGTTTGTTAAAATGTATTAATTCTGGCCCAGCCACATGCAAACAGAAAAAAAAAAAAACATGCTAACTCTTCTCGTATCTGTTTCCTTACCCTTTTGTAGTTTTCACAAGAGAAATGGCTGTAGGTCCTGGCCGGCACCTTGAGGGCGCTATACCCTGCCATGTGGGGTTGTCACCTTGATAAAGATAACTGACAGGCCAAGGCAAGCAACGAAAATCCCTAAACCTCCAGAATACCAGAAGCTGAGACCAGTTTGTTAACAGAGGAAGAGTTTACTGGCCACAGACCAAATCTCATGCCCCTGTCACTCTCCAACAGCGTCTTTATGGGTTGTTGCCTGTAGGAACATGACATTCTTTACTTCTCTTTACATGTACTCCTCTCTTATCTTGTCCCTTCTGCTTTTCAGAGTACCCAGTGAAGCCTCAGACATGCTGACACTATTTTAACCTCCCCCCGCCACTCTATATCTCTCTGAGTATCAGTCACTCTGAGTCAATCCAGTTCCTCCTCCTGCTTCTACAAAGTGATAMATAAAGATCCAAACACTGGAAACATTCATTTAAACTACTGTCATACCATATCTGCTTAATAACAGGTCCAATACCTTCTTAATAAAAATAATAGATAACTGTTCACAATTCCATATTAATTAACAATTTCGAGATGTTATGTAAACTGTAAATACATATAGATGGATTAATCCGAAGGACTGATAAGTTGGCTTTGGCAGCCATGTTGGGTCAAGAACTTGGGTTATTTAGCACAATCTTGCTGAATTAATGACGTTTCTAAAATAAACAAAAGGTAGTATACGGGCACTGTTGAATGAACTGATTTCTGTTCCCTTACAAAAAACAGTCATCTGTTCTTTAGTTTTGAGGAAGCAGAATGTCATTTTTTTAACAACARTGGTGTTTGATTGTGTTTCTGCACGTGTTTGTTTCTTTTTAAGGTGGTTTTAGATAAAAGGACCCTAAGATTTATACATTAGCAAATCTTGTTATTTCTGTAATGTTTAATGACAAAACGTCCTGACAATTTCTAAATTCCTGCTGCAAAACTCTGTTTTTTTAAATGGTCAACAACCTATCCCTGAAGTCTGAGTTAAAACCAGAACTATTCAAACAAATGTGTTGAAAAATGTTTCATCTGTTTTTTTAGCATTTTGAAACTTCCTCTTGCTTTGTTTTCACAGTTCACAACTCTTAAAAATTTTTGCTAAAATGTTTTTACCTTCTCAGATCTTTTTATTTACACAGAACAATGTCCAAACTTCTAGCGGTTTGTATTTTCTGTTTCATTAAGAGCCGCAGACAACTCTTTCCCATTCAATGTCCCTTTTATTGTAATCTTGACATGTTTAGGACTCTATTGATTTACATGTAGTTTGACAGTTCTCCCTAAAAAACTAAAACAAAAAGAAAAAGAAAAAAGAAAAAGAAAAAAAGAAAAAAAAACAAGAATCTTCTCAACTTTCTGATTGYCACTGTCTACGTTCTAGAATCCACTCACATCCCTTCTTGTGTTTAAAACAAATGGTTTRAATGTGCTGGGTGTTGTTCTAAAACGAGACTGATCTAACATCAACTAACTCATTGCCAGTGTTTTTGCTGCACACCTGCTGCTGTACTTTACAACTAGCTCCCACACAGATGAACAACATCAAACACAGGAGGTCTGAGACATCAGCTATCATCTATGTGTCATCATGYAATTAAACTCTAATCTGTAGATAGATGCTGACAAAACAACATTTTACCTTCATGTTCAAACAGTAACACAAATGGAAAACCCCAGAACAAACCAGTACAACTAATGGGCTTGTGTAGCTTTAGCAAATATACAGCTTACTCAACCATTAACATACTTCTGCTATAGCTAAATAAATAAATAAATGAAACAAACAGAAACAAATTCACAAGCAGGAAAAAACTAGTTTCAAATTGCTTTTATTAGTTAGATAACGGTTGATTAGTGTCACCTCTTCATGTTTATCTGTCATCTTTGATGTCGTTTCACTGCTTTTTATTTTTGAAGTTCCTCAAAATGAGAGTTGATCATCTTAACAATAGCAGAACCCTTATTTTGTTTTTGACCCCTTCATCAGCTCAGCATCTCTTCAGGCTGTGTGAGCTGAGTGTGACATGTGGCTTCATGTCCCCTCTGACCCAGGGTGGGCCATCTAGCAGATGGATGGTGGGAGARTGATGGATGGACTGATTGAGTCAATGACAAAATCTAAAACTAGAATAAAGTGAGTGGGGGAAGGTTACGTGTGATAGTTGATACTTAAACATGCTACTGTCTTTGTTACTATGTCAAGTGCACTAGTATTCTTGGATGAAACGTTTCCCACTGTGTTTTTTATAGTAAACGTCTAGAATTTTATTTGCACTTAATTTCACTCAAATGGTAAAAAGATTGTTAGAAGCAATCTTCAAAGAAAAAATACGAAGCGAACACAAAACACGATCTCTCTTTGAATGACTATTTGAGACTGGCTACATACAAAAACTGGTGTCAACAGCTTTTAGCATCGGTAACTTGACTGCCAAAACTCAGTAAAATGATGGCTAAGTCATTGGGTGACATCATTGTGGCCATGCATATCTTTTATAATCAGCCCTGATCACAGCAAAATTGAAAACCCTTTGAGTTATTCCCCAAACTGGGGTTTAGTGTCGCCTCAGAAAAGTCCAGCATGGAGACAAGTGGGAACGAGAGCCAGCTGCAATATATTTAATGCAACCAATAAATGTTAAGATGTGTGAACTTCTTTCACAAAGTGCARCACTTTTCTCGCACAGTAATAAAAAGACAGTTTTCCGTCAGCAGTGCAGCTGGGGCCACTACGACTTAACTGCTGCGACCAACAGGATACACAATGGATGGTTTTGGTCCATGGCAGCAACCCTCCACACCAGCCCCATCCCAGTGTACTCACACAGTCCTCTCAAGTGGCTTCAGCCCACAGAGAGCTGAAACAGGCCARCTCTAAATAAGCCCTCATGTCTCTGCTTGTACTCCATTTGGCACATGAAAGACATGTGGCTTTCTGAGGCCAGACAAGGCACATGGCAGACCAAATAACTTGGCCAAGACTTGGCTGTTGGGAGCATGGGAAACAGAGTTATATGCTGGTAAACCAGGACGATGAGAGGGCATCTGTGTGCATCTGCACATATTATAGTGCCAATTATGACACAGGCATGGGAAAATCGGACCYCTGAATTGCAAAACRTCTTCCTTGGTAACACTTTGAATTCCCATTTTTTTACTCGTTTAGGTTTTGCACTAAAGAGCTGCACAATAATATTTCCCAAATAGGTACAATCCTGATCAAACATTTAAGACCAGTTGAAAAATGTCAATAATTCACATTTTGCACTGTTGGATCTTAAGAAGGTGACACTGAATCCATTTAAGKGGTCTTAAACTTCTGATCAGCTGATAAACAGCCTGTCAGCTTAATGTTTGGTTGCAATAATGATTTTTTTTGTCTCACTCCCATCTCTTCTTTTTGCATTTCAAAGCTCTACTTAGAACCTTCTTATGATCCAACAGTGAAAAACGTGAATTCTTGCCAKTTTACAACAGGGTTTTTTTTTATTTATTTTGATCTGGAGTGTATTTAACGTCCGACTCAACTAAAATGTGSAGAAACATGATGACGCAGTAGTCCAACAGTTATAAGAAAATGCTAAGCTTTTAGCAGGTGAAATGTGTGAACAAAAAAAGTTGATTTCATGGTCAGAAGTYTCAGACTATTGCTTCTTTGCACAGACAAACAGACAGACAGACATTTAATATGGGCAATAAGACTAAACAAAACTAAACTTGCATTGAGAAATTGCAATATTAAGGGTGGCTGGTGTATYGAGTTCAATATACTGTAGGTTTAGCTTCTCCCAGGTGCTTCAAAAGCATCACAGCTCAACTCAGACAACCCCAACAGTTCTTCAAATTTTTCAATATTAGCCTAGACCCCGTCACTTCAGATACTGGACATGTGAGTCCCACTGTAAACAGGTAGCAGAGATTGCAGAACTGTAGCAAAAAAAGCTTTGAAAAAAATGTATAATGGAAGAAAAAAAAAACTGTGATGGTTTCGTGAAAGCAAACAAAGAAAAACATCTTTATGAAGTGCAGAGTTTCTACAATGTATGGACACTTGGAGTGACACAAAAGCATGTGAAACTGTATCTTAAAATAAAACTGTATCCTAAAGATAGAATACACAGTTCACAAATCTATTATTTTGCACACAGAAAGGTAATAATACAAAGTTGAGTAATTTAAATCAAATACCTTGAAAATAAAAATATCCAACATCATATTCTTTTAATAACTAAATTCACCAAACAACTAAGCTAAAAGTAATTGAGTTAAATTCATAGTGAGGCTATATGTAACACTCATTCTTATAACAGTTCTTGTATGCTGACATGACTCCAATCAAAATTAACTGCATAAATCACTCCTTTTCATTTATGTCCTATAGGTCATATATGTTGACAGAAGAACYACAGCAATCAAATAATCAATAGATGTGTATGTGAAGACYGTGGACATTGATTACACTTAATAAAGAGGAAGGTCACTTTAATATCTGTAAGTGTGCTCACATTTTCTGCTTTGTGATCTTTCGTTAATCTCGCTCTCTTCTTGCTGCTCACAGATAAATAAGCACAGTCKGACCCTGTGGGCCACTGGCCTCTTCTCAGCCAATCTCTGTAGAGGTTAGGCTGTGTGTAATTAGGCTTGCCTTCTTATCAACTCATCTATAGGCTCATTTAATAACCTCCTCTGCTTCCACCTCCTCTTCCTCTCTGGCCCCAGTAGAGATGAAGATATGGGCCACTGCTAAAAGAAAGAAAGACCCAGAGAAATACAGGGGRAAAAAAACACTAATCTTATTAGTTTAACAAAGGTTGTTTTCTATTTTTGTTTGTATGACCTGACCTTTCTTGTTCTGCTTTGTATTTTTTCTTAAAGTTTCAGATCCTGCTGAAACTTTACCACCTCTGTGGCATCCTATCACACCAAACAGCAGGTAACAAAGCACACAGCAAAGTAAAGGCTGCTCTTGCAGTAATGCTTGAGATAAAAATAAACTCACACACCCATATATGCTGCTAACTTTGGTTGAAGCCCTGCCTAAGCTTGTTTTAACTTCCCTGGCAGACATCAAAGCAAAAATGGAATCAAGGTAAAAGGGGGGAAAGTACCAGGATGCAAGCTTTCAGCAGTATCCTCTGATGATGAAACTGCTGCTAATCCACAGCTTGCTTAATCCAACAATATCACCACTGATGAGACAAGTCTTTACTGACACTTTAAATATTTAAAGAAAAAAAAACTGGGTAAAAGATGCAAAAACAGAATTATTGAAATAGTTGGACTGAGAATTTATACCAAGGTTATAATAGTTTTGGATTTTTCATTATAGTTTAGCTTTATTTAGTCGTGACATTTTTTTTCTTTTAATTCAGTTAGTTTTAATTACTCTTTAGCATGGATTTGCTAGTTTTTATTAATTATTATTACTTTTTTAATACTTAGTTTAAGTTTAGTTTAGTTTTTATTATAGTATTAGTTTTTTATAGTTTGAATAAACATATTTGCCAATGCTTCCTCATGTTTGTGATGTTCCTGTGAGTTAATTAACCAACAGCTATTTGATCATCAGTCAAAGCAGTCCTTTATAGCAACACCTTCCTAAAATAATCTCGTAACACAATTTTGACAACAAAGTACTTGGGCAATAGTTTTAAGAAKATCCTGGTGCTACCTGGCTGGACTACAGCTTGTTTTTCACAGGAACTAAGAGAAGCTGCTTATCAAGATACTCAGTTAATTAGTCCCTTGAGAAGTATTCCACCTGTTCTATTACCTGTTTCCACTACAAGATGCTTTTAATTTACTCACAGTCAAATTCAAAGAAATCCCAAATCAGATTTTACTACTTTCTCCCAACTTTTCTTGTCATCATTTTGCAGGCGAGCACTGAACAGCAGCAGACTGTAAACAGGTGATGTTACAGACCATGATGTGCCATAAGCTGCCCACAGTTAATGTGAAATTGTTCAATTTGAAGGAAAAAAATGATTAGTTTAACCAGTCCACACGGCTCAAAATAAATTAACATTAAAACTAAGGATATTCTATCTATTATTTCAGTTAGTTTTAGTTAGTTTTGTAAGAAGAATATAGTTTGTTAGTTATAATTTTTTTCATTTTATTACAGTTTTTATTTGTTTCAGTTAACTAAAATGTTTTTTTCAATTTCAGTTTTTGTTATGTAGTTAGTTTTTGTTAACTATAATACCCTGATTTAAACAATGACACACTCAAAAATAAATCAAACACCACACACACAGTCCCTTCAGGTGCTTGACCTTTGTCATGACCTGGAAGTGTTCAACCTACCAGTTTCATGGTGAAATTGTTCTGCTCCCAGCGGCATAGCATCAAACTCATGTTGCTTCATGCAGCCTCCTCTCTCAGACACACCTGCCTCACATTGAGAAGGACCGTTGGTGGCCCAGCCGCGTCCACACATACGTTATTAGGAACCGGTCTACAAAACAAACTGCACCCAGCAGAGCTGCTGCAAATAAAAACAATCTACAGAGGAGGGGATAAAAAATATAAATGGGTTTTGTAGATGGACAGTCTTGAGTGAGTTCACCAAGCAGACCCTGAGGGATGGCAGAGCTGCTGCTTGCTCAGACCCCAGCAGGTCTCTGTTTKCCTGAAGGGACGAGCTCATTCCTTCCAACGTCTCTCCACCCACTGTGGGACAGAGAGGAGGGAAAAAATAAAAGCAGGAGGTGAAAGGCAAGTGGAGTTCCGCAGCCTCTGCTGCCGCTTTGAGAGGAAGCCAAACCAAATACACTGAGAGAAGGAGGAGAGGATCCCTCCTCCTCCCTTGCCCACAGCAACACATTGTGCTATTGCTTTTCAATAGACCTTTGGTCATATGGGGAGGAGACAGAATAAGAAAAGGACACCCCTTGTAACCTTTCTTTTACCCCTCCCCCGACAGTCCTCGCCACCCATGACAAAAAAAGGAGGAGAAGTAACAAAAAGAGGATGGTCAGTGAACTATAGTAGCAGTTTATAGAGACTGAACAGTTGGAAAATCTGAAGCTCGGAGGCCAAACCACTTAAAACTCAACACTAACGATCTCTTCTCCATTTATTATTTCTTTGAACAGCTTCATGCCGTTAAGAAAAGCCAAGTTTTCTTTCTCCCCCCCAAAACACAGATGGACCAAACCACTCTCTGATTAGCCGTCACTCACAACTCGCTGCAGGGATTTGGACGCATGTATTTATGTGCATGTGTTTAGTGGGTTTCATAACCTACGTATTTATATTTTTGAAAAAGTGTGTGTGGAGGAGAATCCACAGCGCAGGATGCCCTCTGTTCAAGCCCGTTCCAACCCCCTGCGCGCACACACGCCGACCACAAATTACAAGCCGAATTTGAATTTTGGGAAAGGCCCAAGATTTACAGAAAGTTCTCACAGAAAGGGGGAAGCCTGATCGCTTCCAGCAGGCTGAATAAAAGTGCATCAAACTCAATGAAAGAATCATTTAGAGACCATGTAGATGAGGTAACGACTTGTAATATTTTCACCTAAATGTCTGTTGTGCTGCCAAAAAACTGTAACAAAATACAGACATACTTTAATGCAATTTACACACGAACTGGTGTAATGTGAATTCAGCCTTTTTGTTTGATGGTAAGGCTGCAATACACCACAAACACAAACATGGTGGAACAGATGTCCAGGGCCAAACTTCAAACAATAATGATAAAAAAAAAATAAAACAGCTCACAGTGTATTATGAGATGTTGTAGTTATATTTAAACGTCTTAAATACATCATCTGTGGTCTCATTGGTGGTAACACAGTAATGTAGACTTATGTGTCGAAAAAKAGCAAAGACATTGTTTTGAATACTGTAAATTAAAACCTAGCTGGTGTACACCTGTCTTTTTCAGCAATGATGCAGATAAGTTTAGTCTTTTTTATGGCAATCCTGCTGTGCAGCTGTCTTATTTTTTCATTTAACACCTGCTGGAAAGGAGGGGAGTTGTGGTGGGTGTACATCTCAAGTGCTGGTGTAAATGTCACTTATGTTATTATGATCTTACTCACTCCCCTCATGACCTACGCTTCAGAAGATTCCGGCCATTTAATCTAACAGCCTAATAAAATGAATTTAAATTGTTTGTAAGGACAGAGCTCTTGTAAAATATGCAAGATAAATCTATCAAAAAATAAAAGAACACATAACTTTTAATTACCATAAAAAAATTTTTAGTGCAGTATCCATTAGAACAGAGGCTAAGTTAAAACATGAAAAAATGTAACAGACAGTTTTTCATTGGCATCACCACAAAGAAAGTATCACCATCATAGAAGACAAACGAAATAACAGACACAATACAATACAGAGAAATATAT
>NW_013952599.1:281683-283939 GCF_001266775.1 Austrofundulus limnaeus
ATATATATGTTAATGAAACCAAATATTATTAGTTTATTTATTTCTTCGTCATCAGTGACTTATATGTAAAATCAAAAAGAACACTAGTGAAGCTACAAGAAAATCCAAGGACTTACTAAAACTAGAAGATATAATGACAATAGATAGACATAGCTAATATGAATAAATGGCCAATCAGAATTAAACTGTGTTATCATCCCAATATATTCTAATCTGAATAAGCTCGGTCGGAATGAATTTGTAATCTGAATGAGAGGGGTGGTTTATGCTTGTAAACACTTATTCTGATCATGTTATTCTGGTTGTAGAAAACTGATCTGACCAGTCAACCTGACGTATTTCCACCTGGCTACATGCTAATATGTCAGGGAAGCTAAATTAGTCAGTTGGCATTACAATGTTTGTATTAGAAATTTTGAAAGAGCTAAGAAGACAGAACAAATAATTTCTTCTGTGTTTTTTTAGAGAATGTTTACAGCTCTGCATATGTCAGTACTTCTATTCTGACTAAAAGCCTGGTGCATGTAAACGCTCATCATGTTCGGATTATTTTAGTGCCAAATGATACATTCATATTAATTAATTAATCCAAAAACATTTCAGTCTGATCAATTAATGTTGCACATAGGTAAAGTGAATCAGACCACAAACAATAGACTCAAATACATAAAAGGTCATCAAATGTTCATTTAAATCCATTTTGAACAAATTCTGGAAATAATTTACAAAAACGTATAAAAAGAGAACCTGTATTTTGGCCTTTGCACCTTTCAAATATGTTCCTACTACTTGGAACCCGATTTGATTTAATGGCATTCTGATTCAATACACAGCAAATATGTCAGCATATTGTGCTTGTATTTAGGAGATTTAGTGTGGGCCTTCAACAGGCTGATTAAGTGCAGCCGCAGTGAATGGGTTGAGTTTGGTTCCATTGAAAGTCTCACATAAACCACAGAGTGTTGGAGACAATAAGGGGGTAACCCCATCATGTAGGGGCTTTTATCTTGGGGGGACCTCCACTTTTCAGCTCACAAAGCTGAGGAGGAAGATTGTGGTGATGATGATGGGGGGCGGGGTTTAACCTGCTGAATAGTCAGAGTGKAAGTGGGGGTGGAGAGTCTGAACATATGGACTTACTGAAGACAGAGACACAAAAACAGCTGAGCGCACGTCCACTGTGGGCGTCAGGACAGGCTGCTACAATGTTTACATTTCAATGTTTTATTGTTTCCTTTATGCGAAAATCTCCTAATTTTGTATTAATTTACAGACTCATGAGTGTTTACAGAACTGTTAAAAAGGTTTCACATCTCAACTGAACAGACAAACATGAATATTCTGACTGTTTCATGTGAGCAAGGACAGATTTATCAACAGAAGACAAAGACTATTTTTATACCTATTATTTGTCCCCAAACTTAAAAGGTGTAAGGTCAAAATTAGACTGTTTAAACACTATCAATTTAATCTAGATGGTGATGTGTATTTGCTACAATGCAGTTTGTTTTTTAAAGAAACCAGCCTGGTTTTCAGTTTGTTGACTTTGGTGCCAGCAGCTGAGAAGCACAGAGAGGCTTTATTATTTATTATTCCTTGATTAACCAAAGATTAAAACACAACAAGTGAGTTTTGCACATTTATTCCACTGTGCTTGAATGGAGGAAAACACAACACGCATGATGTGTGCGCACACACTGATTCTGATTCCTACCAGACTGATAGAAGGCGTAGCAGATTGAGAAACTCCCTGTGGCTGCAGGAGAGAGGAGCTGAAAGCAGAAATGTGAAAATCCTCTCTGTCATCTTTTCACAAGCAGACAGCACCGACAGAAAGCCGAGCAATATTTCATAACTGTTGTCATGCCTATTTACTCCAAACAATCCTATCAGACACAGAGCACAGCTGGGAGCCAAAGCAGCCGTCAGCAGATGCAGACACTAACTCATGAACAAATAACAGAGTTTAAATGGTTCTGTGCTGTTCCACATGATCAAATCCTACATTAAGACGGTGGAATATTTAGATTTATCTTTTAAAAAGTCCATCTGAACAGGAACACGTTCAATAAACTGAAACTTAAAACTGCACATTAAACAGAAACTTCAATACAAAAGTTCTGTTTCATTTTTTTTTTCTAAAACCTAATTTCATAATAAATTTAAAAAATGATTTACACTTTATAAATTGTTAAAAAAGGCTTCATAGAATAACACAAAATGAAGAAGGTGATAGAAAAGAAATCATCTTTGGAG
>NW_013952599.1:284283-289068 GCF_001266775.1 Austrofundulus limnaeus
GGTCTGGGCCTCCCTTCTGAAGCTGCTGCCCCCGCGACCCGACCCCGGATAGGCGGAAGAAAATGGATGGATGGATGGATGGAAACTGTAACTTTCAACAAAGTGTTTGTTTCACTGAAGAGAGTTAATAATGTTGACCACATTTGCCTTCATTCATATGAATTTGAGTTGTTTTTCGTCTGTTTGAAAGTGACTGCAATAACTTTAAACAATTATTTTATTGCACCCAATTTATATATAAATTTATATACATTCATCCAAATATATTTATTTTTCTGATAAGCAGACATCATTTCTGGTTCCATAGAGGCTTTAAAGAAGGAGAGTCTCAAACTTGGGCCCGATGCTCTGGGGAGGGTGACTCCAGCCTTGCTGACCTCTACCTCCTGCCCTCTCTTTTTCCACGCCGGCTCCTGCTTCCAGACTGAAATGATGCTGATTGTGTTAGTCTAACCGCCTCTGCAGGTCTGATTCCCCCACGGGGCGCCGCTCACAAAGCACCATTTGTGCGCCCCAACGAGCACCATGTGACAACTGACACACGGAAATCAGAGAAGGAGAGAAACCAAAGTGAGGAGGGCACCTTGGAGGCAAATCAATGGAAGGATGTTGACTCAGGAGAAGCAGATGTACAGTCCTAATTAATATGGTTATGTCCTCAGCCATGACCTCAGACAGGAAAAAGAGGGGTTTTGACCGCACAGGAAGTGGAATCTGATCGAGACGCATTAGGGGGGAGATGAGGTCATAACTACTGTAGCCAACTGCCATATGATCACATATGTCCTTAAAAAATAAATGCACTAAGTCTTGAGAAAAGCATATACCTTCACAGCAATTATCTATAAGAGGTTTTCACTTTGTAAACTGTGAAATATGCTAAATCTTACTCAGTTTCTAGTAAAATGTAATAGTAAGGTGTATATCTGCACACAATCTACATGTAATGGCCAAGTTTACATGGTGAGATTAAACAGAAATGGTTGGCCAATTAAATATTGTGTTGCAATAAATAAAAGTTTTCTGTCAGATTGAAGAAGCAGGGTTTTTTGTGATACTAGAATAAGTTTAACTAATGCTTTTTATTGCACCACTAGAAGAATGAGGTTTTTCATTTTTTGGTTTTTGGTCACTTCTGTAAACTTGGCTTCAAAAGTCAAAACCTAAAAAGACACAATAGAGGTTTGAGGAAAACTTATTTTCACTAAACTTTCATAGCCACAAGAACAAAATGCTTTTTTTTTTTAAATATAACATGGTCTGCAGTTTGCGCAACCATAATCCAGCCTTTGCCTGAACAATGTGAAACTAATGTTTGTGATCATTTATTGTGAAAACGTGACTGTTCTCGTGGTTCTCATTTTTAATAAAAAACAATAAAAACAGCTTCAAGTTAAAATAACATTTAGATTATACGCCACCATCAGCTGACCTTTGAATAAACCTGGATGCTGAATCATTCTGCAGCAGTTGTGGGAGTCGTGCAGGACACACGTCTCCATTCAGCGTCTTGTAGTAAAACATCCTCTGGCAGTAAAAGCCACGGGCTTCAGGGCTGCTGCTATCTGACAGCACTCATCCTGAGCCTGAAGCTACGCAGCCGTCAGCTTGTTAAAGCTCAGCCTGATGAAACTGCAGGACAACAGTCCCAGCGTTCCCCTGAAAGTGGAGACACAGGTGTCCATGGAYGTCCTCCTGCAAGGTGCTGATAGGAGGACTGGACCAAAACCTCCTATCTCAAAAGAGACAGCTGTCAGATATGAAAAGCTGAAGCCTTGATTTCAGCTCGACAAAAACTGTTTTGGGGATGGAAATTTTACACAACGGTGACATTCAAAGCCAACAAACTGATAAGGTTCGTAGGTTGAATCCATCAGGTCCTAACGAGACAAGCCTCTTTTCCTGAGCTCTTTGTTTGAACTCTGCAGTCTGTTAAAACCTGCTTATTTCTTTTCAACAATGATCTCCTGCACAATAAACCTCTAAAACATCCATTAAATCAGGCTTTAACTCGCAGCGCTTCTTGAGGAGACATATGTCTGTGTGGTCCTTTGTCATGGTAATAAAAAGGCAATATAGTCACCCCGTCCGATCCCCCCCGCCCAATCTACCCAGCTCTGGCCAGGCAGGAAGACATTAGCAATCCAGTGCAGCATGCAGCTGATTTGCCTTTCACTCTCACCTGCTCATGTCTCCAGGAGACCCTGGCTCCATGTGAAAGCCATAAAAATCTCATTATTGCTTTTCCCCAGATGCCAGGAGGAGGGGAGAGTACAGAAGTAAAAAAGGTCTCTCGAGGAGGTCAAGTGAGGGAGGATTTTAAAGGTCGATACTGACATTTACCAACTCAAGATGCTGATATGAAGTATTTTGAGATATTATTCAGCTGTTCAAGCTAAGAAAACAAACAGCGGGGGGCAGGGTATATGTAAATTTAAGTGCAACTCACTAAAGATCAACTTAAAATAAATAAATCTTAACTTGATATCTACAAAAACAAACATGTTTCTCTCATACATTGAGAGAATCAAAACACTTTAAGGGCTCAAACTATTGTTTTATTCTTTATTACGCACCCTTTATCCTTGTGCTCACTAATTAAAATAAAGGATTGTCTTGTTTTTCAAATATTTGAATACATCTTGAAAAAGAATTAAAATAATGTGGTGCACATGTTACACAAGAGATTTAAATGAAGTGACTTCAGTGGAAAAGCACCTACTTATCTGACTAAATATACAGCACAAAATAATACAACAAGTAACATACAAGTAGAAAATGCATAAGGATTGCTAATAATTACCATTTAACAGATTAACCATTTATCAACATGACTACAAATGCATATTTGCGACTGATCACTCAATTGTTTGAGGAAACAAAAGTCAGTATTTATGGTTTAGGCTTTACTTACATTTTACATATTATTTACTGTCTACCTGGTTTCTACTAAACTTGAAAACCAGCCTGAGTCTAATCTCTCTCCCATCACTGCTAGCATACTGAGTGACATTAAAGGTCATTTAATTAGCTCTAAATCTATATTAATTAAAATATTTTCCTATATCTCTGTTTAAGTCTATTCACAGTCAATCCAGTCTCTAAAATAAATTCAAATTGAATGTAAATAATTCAAATTGGAGACAATGTAATATCTAGCAAGTGCACAAATGCAAGAATGAATGAATGAATTAATGAAGTGCTGTATTACTGATGCACCGATCTGAGTAATGATTTATTATCCAGACAAAGCTCTGGATTACTAACTCAGGTTTGTCTACATGCCACTTTATTTACCAGAGAATATTCTGGGTAAATATTAACTTAGGAACCTGCTGACCCTTTCCACATTCCTATTAGGTCTTCAAGTGCTTCAGATTCAGCTCACAGACAGTAATGAGATTTTACATTGAGTCTAATGAAGCCTGGCGGTCTGCCTTAAGTCTCCAAAGATATTTATTAAGATAGTGGCTCCTTATCACACCGGCCCACAGACCAATCTTTCTCTGAGGTCATGTGTTCGTGTTTGACGGAGCGTAAGAGTCTGAATGTGTGTGTTGCATACAATATAAAAGGCCTAAACCTGCTTTAAGTAACATCAAAATATATTTTCTTAGATCTTCTGAAGCATTCAAGCTCTGGCTTTTTTAAGCATTTTAAAGAGGCTTTGCAATATAAAGAGAAGAAAGGAGAAAAGTAAAAGAGTGATTGAGAAAATGGAGGGAGGAAAAAACAGGGAGGGAATGTGAGAAGATGAATAAACCGAGGCATTAATAATTAATAAGGAGATGATGCTGGCCTTGTATGACCTTATTATGGGATAAATCTTGTGCCAGCAGGATTTGAATTTGAATTGCTCAGATTGAATCTGAATGTGCATAATTTGTAATTGAATGCATTGGTTTGAAAATGAGTTTTACTAAATTGAAACTGAATTTAATGTTTTTTTATCTGAATTAATTTGCTTTGAAACTGTATTTTGGTCTATTAAAAATTAATTTTGACTACTTTCACTTTCACTTCCATAATTCACTTTCAGTTCCRAAATTCAGATTTTTGTGTCACATCCTGGTCCTTGAGAAAGCCAGCCAGAGTAATCAAACACAGATCCACAGATTTACGTTTCACTTTGGTGAAGTTTCCCTTCTGTATGTAACAGAGTTGATGYAATCCACTGTAAAAGTGACAAAAAACAGACAAAGGTGTTTTATTGCAGTGATTAATTGTACCTACAGTATATGTAGAAAATGTTACATTTACATCCCGTCATGGATCACATATTGATCAGATGCTGCTGCTGACTGATCCATGATGCGATGTAAATGTAACATTTTCTACATATAGGTAAAATTAATCACTGCAATAAAATAACTGTTTTTGTCACTTTTACAGTAGATTGCATCAACTCTGTTACATTACGGAAGGGAAACTTCACCGAAGTGAAACATAAATCTGTGGATCTGTGTTTGATTACTCTGGCTGGCTTTCTCAAGGACCAGGATGTGACACAAAAATTTTAATTTTGGAACTGAAACTGAATTATGGAACTGAAAGTGAAAGTAGTCAAACTGAATTTTTAATTGACCAAAATACAGTTTTAAAGCAAATTAATTCAAATTCAAACCATTAAATTCAGTTTCAATTTAGTAAAATTCATTTTCAAACCAATGCATTCAATTTCAAATTGTGCACATTCAAAACTCAATTCCTGCTGGCACAAGATTTATCCCATACCTTATGCATGCCCACACACACACACACACACACACACACACACACACACAC
>NW_013952599.1:289178-295094 GCF_001266775.1 Austrofundulus limnaeus
CACACACACACACACACACACACACACACACACACACACACACACACACACACATTACTCTGCTTGAGTTTATGAATGGAAACAGATGCAGAAGAAAAGTGAAACACTAGAGGGCAGCAGTATATCTGCAGAGAAAACAGCTGTGACGTTTCAGTACAGTAGGTTAAAGGTCACGACAGCTTGTCAGGTTCTGTATGATCAAACAGGAGCTGAATATTTAAACACACAYACGCAGAAAGGCCAAGCAGCTGCAAAAACCTCTGTTTTAGACCTCTGAGCCAGTCTACACACACGTTCACACACAAACATGTCCAGAACTCCTCTCTGTGTGTAAACACAAAGCAAGGCATTAATAAAGCTGAGATTTGGCCTCCTGCTGCTCTCTCTGCATTATAATTCGTTGTTGCAGGTGTACTCAACATGTCAGCGTGCCTCAAGCCAACTGGGTCATCCAGCTCTCACCATCATGACTCCTCTAATCCCTCAGATAACTACTGACTTCTCCTGATGCTACTTAAAGGTGTTACATGCAACTTATTTCATGTTTGGGATTTGTTTTTGTTTTTTCTCATTATTATACCTTATACCTAAATTTTTTGTGGCTAACTGACACTTTGTTGTAAATGTATATTCTGGTTTATTTGATTATTATGGTGTCCTTTATTTAAGTACTCACCTGGTTCTGAATGTTAGGAAAACTAAATGAGGTTTAAACTAGCAGTGAAAGAGATGGCACAAACAAGTTCTTATGTTTTTTCTCAAAAATTTGAGAAATAACTTGAATTCATCCCACTCTTAGTGACTAAGTGCCTCAAACTGAAATCTATTTGTGGCTTTAGTGGGAGCTGAAATCTGCCTCCTCACCTCCCCAAAAGATCCATTTTTCTCCCTCTTCATTTAGGCTGAAGTAAAATGGAAAGCTCTGGTCATGGCACTGCATATATGTTTTCACTTTATACTCAGTGCTGCATTGATTCTCTTCTCAAACTTCACATATGCTCAACAAAAAGCCAGCTAAGCTGCTGGGTTTCACACAGATAAAGAACAGACACCTCGGAAGCTGCTCTTAATTTACCGACTTCACATATGTCCCATTCCTTGTTGACTGCACTTCTCACATCGTAGTAAACAACAGATTTTGCAAAGCAATGCTGCAGGGGTCTGACTTTGTTTGTGTTGCAAAAAACAACTGATGCTTCTTGCAAAACTATCACATGCACCAAGTCATCTGGGCCTATGTAAGTCAAATGATGTGAAAGAACAAATTAAGCAAATGTTGACATATGGATGTAAAGAAATCAAGACTTTGCATTGTGAATAAATTAAAGCCACTTGTCAAGAAACTCAACCAGCAGGTCAACTACAACCACATGTCCCTAAATGATGACTAGATGACTCCTCCCAGGCTCTTAGGCAAAAGTGAAAACTTTCTGTGAGAGAACATGTTGGGTTGCAACTGCTGCCAACTGGTTGTTGACAGTCTTTGYAGTGGTTCTCAGTAGCTTGAATTCAGTGAGATTGCAAGTGAAAAATGTGCTCATCGTCTCGCAGTTTTGAGTGGTCAGCTTCATCCACCCGTCGCAGCCCAGTGAGATCCTGCCTTAAGCAGACTGCACATCTCTGGAGAGCCACATCTCATCTCACTTTCCCCCAACAGAAGATTGGGTTCACATGGAAACAGCCTGTGCAGGTACTCCACTGAGGCTACTGACGTGGAGGCATTCAGAGTTTGTGCTGTAGTTCTGCATCAGAGCTTTACCAGTTCAAGTAATCCCCGGGGTACAGTCCTGTAGACAGAGCTCCAATGTAAAAACAATGGCATCTAAAACATTAACGGCCTGCACTGTAACAAACACATTCTGAGTCGATACTTTTCGGCACGACTGCAATATTCGGGTTGCTGCCACTAGTCGGAAAGGTCAAGGGTTAACCTAGCCAAGAGTGAAGAGGGCTGCACCACAGGGACGAAGACAAGGAGAGAGAAAGTCATGTAAAAAGTAGGTCAATGACAAAATGTGAATAGCCACAAAACATGAACAGCATGGGTAAACTAATGACATGACCTCCTGTATCTTTTCCTGAAATTACATCCCGACTCGTCTCCAAATGACGTTGTGCTGGACGCTTCAGTGTCACGCTTACTGGAGAGGCTGGCAAGCATGCACGTTCGCTCCCCAATACAAGCAGACACAGAGACAGCTCCTTACCCTCACTGCCTTACATGGTGTTAAAGTGATACCTCTTGCTGCTGCAGCCCTTTGCACGGGGTTGCAGCCAATATTTCACAAGCACAGCGAAACAGCTACACTGCCATTCTGGACAGCAGGGCACAGCTGGCTTTGTCTCCTTCCAGTAAACTCACAGATTTTACTGATTTTCATAGTGTTACCAATTTTAGGCCAATTTGAGCCAAACAGAACACAATTATGCTGCAATTCTCTGTGATTGTTTATCAATGAGTTGTTTGGACCTGGGACAATATGGATTTCTTTTTAAAGCTTAACAAACACAAAAATATATGATCTACTGTAGTTCAAATAAAAATGTATCTGAATTACAGTTTAAGATGCAAAGAAAGCAAACATTTAAATGGTAAATGGCCTGGTCTTGTATAAAGCCAAGTCTTGTAAGGACTCCAACACTTAACACTTCACACTACAGTCATACAGCCATTCATACACACAGGTTAGTGATAAACTACACTACATCTACAGYTGGCCCTGGGACAGACTGAGAGGTGAGGCTGCCATTACAGCAGCTCCACTGAGGCCTCTGACCACCATCGGCAGGCAAGGCGGGTGAAGCTTCTTGACCAAGGACACAACAGCTGAAACACGCGGAGCAGGGGGTTTTGAAACGGCAATACATGGGTTACAGCATCGCAGCACAATGGCTCAGTGGTTAACACTGATGTTTCACAGAAAGAAGGTCCTGGGTTTGATCCTTGATTCGGACCAGGGGTCTTTCTGTGTTCTCCTCGTGCTTGCATATCTTTTCTCTGGGTACAGGATATCTCCCTAAACCACCCTGCCACAGCCGCCCCATGCAGAATTTAATCATTACAAACTGTCATGTGTTGTAGATGCAGATCTAACTTAAAGACAAATAAACTGTAGCAGTACAGTGAATATAACAGCAGGTGTATGCAATGGTGACTCGTATCCTGACCTGTGGGTTTTCACCAGCCTCAGACTCTGCAGCATGTCTTGGGGGTCTTGAGGACACCTGCTGGCCCAAAGAGGGGATGTGGCTCTTCAGAGGTGCAGAAGGCAGAGCTAAAGCTGAAGGCCTGCTGGTGGTCTGTGGAATGGGCAGTGCACTGTGAACAGGTTTGGGTTTGGGGAGTCCTGACTTCATCTTTGAGGCCACCAGGATGGCTGGCATCTTCTCCTTCCGTCCACCTAATGACCAGTGCACGCTCCTCCCCTGCTACTCAGCCAGCTGTCGGTAAGAATCCCCTCTGACTAACTTTTGATCGGGCCGTTGCAGATCAAAAAAACAAAATCTAACATTAAAACTGTTGCTCCAATTTGTCAGCATCTGGATCCGCTCCTGCTGGAACTCAGCCAAAAGGGGAGCTACATATGCCAACAGTGCAGGGCTTAAACCTCCCCAATTCCCACCTGTTTCACGTTACCGTGCAGCTTCAGCTCATGTATGCAGCGCACAAATGTCTGTTTTCTTTTAGAGCACGCATTCAGGTAGACATGTCCCATAAATCCCAGCAAGCAAAATAAAAAAAAATATCTCAATTCACAAATTTCCAGATGCCTGGTGGTGGTGTGAGTGATCCGGTCCACTTATTCCCAGTTCAGTGTGGAAGTCAGCAATTACCAAAAAGATCCTACAGTTAGCAGCTCCTCGCCAACTGAACGCTTCTGGATGACAGCAGGAAAGACCTTGCTTTATCAAGCAGAGGAGAGCAGAAACAGAGGGAGGGGAAAAAAATACAAGCAGCAGCAATGCAGCAACCGTTCGCTTCAGCGACTGCTCAGTCTGTGACAGCACAGCCTGAAAAGCAGCACTCCGCTGCCTCTCTCCCTCGCTGGTAAGTCGTGTTCAGCAGCAGGTGTGGCTTAGATCAGAATGACATATGTGGAGAAAGRCTCAACACACAACCGTGGTGCCTCTCTCCAGACTGCCTTGGTCTTATCCTGATGGGTTTAAAATGCCACATTTGTTCTTATCTCCCGTTTAAAAACATTTCATCCGCAAGCTTAGAGTGAGTTCTTGGTTAAAAAAAATATTTATCTTATGAGAAATGCATGAAAAATGTCATTATTAAACATTTTTTTTTACTTTTGAGTCTGAGACCATTTTAATGATAAAAAAGGGATTTAACATTTAATCTAAAAAAATGTTTTCTAATGTCTTTTACTGTACCAACTTTTGCGCAAGCCTCATCAACGAGAACACTGAAATGGCCGTCTTAAAGAAAAAAAATCACTTGACAGGAGTTAGACTGGTTATCAAAAGTCCCAATTCTGGCAGCAAATATGAACATACTCAGTTTGTCTGTATTCCCTCCCTGTCTTTAGTCTGTAAAAGTTCCCACTTTTTTTAAAGATGAGGATGGCCAATTAGTGGGCTGATGTTAGATCAGCCTGAATCCCAGCAGGCTTTCAGAAGCTGCTGACGAGTTGGACCAAATCTTATTGCAGTACTAAAGAAAAAAGGAAGTATTGAATTCTTTCCTCCTCTCACCTACAGTATATCTAGCTTATGTCAGACTTTACAAAGTCATATATATTTCCATCTACAATTTTATCACCCAAAGGTAAGATGCAGTAACAAATATGAACTCTGGCCTGCATTTAGCAGTGTTGATTAGATGGTGCAGTTGGTTGGGTGACATCTGCAAAACCTTACAATAAGTGCATGTTGTCCCATTAATTSAAATGGTGGCAGTGCTTTTGATAGTCCTAGATATATGGTTCCCAAWTTTCAGTACAAATACCACTGGTGGAACTCAGGATCCCTCTAGTGGTACTCAGTTGAAACTTGGATAACAATTATTCTAAGTTAAATGGTCTGTTGTCAGCTGAACTGTATATGAAAAGTAAATAGTAAAAAAAGATGAGTGGTTCAACAGAAATACAACMTCGGCTTTAAACGAAAACTAATTCAACCAAAACTGTATTTGAGAACACTTTATAAACTCCTGTTGAAATCTGGGTGGACGAAGGTTAACCATTATGCTGGTGGATACCTCAGCAGCATTGAATATTCATWTGACCTTCTAGCACAAAAGGTTCAAAACAGTAAATTTTCAGCTATTTCACTTATTCAGATTATGATGTAATTTGTATTCAGCTGTGGGTCAAAGGACCAAGACAACAGTGTATGTGGTGAGGTTTTCAGTAAGGATAGCATTGACTTAGCACAGCTTAAACTGCAACCTTTAGCTGCTGTTGGCTCTTTTTCATGTCTGAAATGGTTTGATGATGATGAGGATGAGTTTTTGAGTTGAGAGTAGAAAGTCAAAAGGTAGGYACATGCTGCAGATGTCGATCAAAACAGCAAATTCATTGCTTCATTCAAGAATTGAATTGAATTGAAAAAGCCTCCTGGATGGGAAGCAAAACGTCTTCAACTTTAGAATTGAAAGTCCAGTTGTTTTTGTTGTTTTTTTTAACCTTTTTTTGATTCATTCAAGAGATAAAATTTCAGATAGTTTTTTGTTTGTTTGAGTTTTGGGACACATCCTCAGTACTGGACCATGTGTTCCTCTGATATTTGGGCTATCACCCCTATACACTCTCACCACAAGAAGGTCCCTTTAGTCTAATGAGATTATTAGAGGATTAAGGTTAAGATAAATATGTGTTTGTTTTTTTTTATCTTAGAGCCAGATGTTCAAGTAAATTGGTCACTTTGATTGTTTGTCAGATTCTCAACATACATTTGTTGAGTCAT
>NW_013952599.1:295144-296212 GCF_001266775.1 Austrofundulus limnaeus
TATATATATAGTTACTGAACAACATGGGTCCTAAACAGAATCATATTTCCTGATGCACCAACAAGTAAAATAAAATAACCTACTCTAACTTATTTTAGTTTATTTAAAATCAATCCATCTAATAATTGTCACTTTTAACCCAAATATAATTTGTAAGGTCGTAAGTTAGGTCTTCATAAGTTGGTTACAGTAACACCATCCTTCCAGCTGCAGTTTTAGGTTCTATCTTTTGTGTTCTATTAAATTTGCAAAATATTTTGATAAAAATCTCTACAAACACTGTTTAATTATTCAGATAGAAMTGTATCAGAGCAACCTTTTCTTTACCCTTGAACCCCATCATCCACACAGCTAAAACTGATCTAGTAATTTACTCTGAAATCACTGTTTACATAAAATGACAGACAGAACTCTGAAGCTGCCTACAAGAAACAATCCAAACTAAACAAATTAGCAGAAACTACCAGCAGGAGAGACATGAGAAAGTGGAACGCACTGAAACAATTTTTTTAGTGTTCAAGATCACATTGAGGAGATCATTTTGGTTTATCTTAGTGTAACTGCTTCCCCCCCCCCCCCACACACACACACACACCAAACTTTATAGGGACAAGATTAATCACCGATAGAATGTGTTTAATACGTTAAACCTGTTACATTAATCCTGAATTATACAAATACTAGTATCTGATTATGGTTAAGTGCAATCTTGGTGTGTCTGTGTGATGGGAGGTGTGTGTGTGTGTGTGTGTGTGTCTCTGTGTGTAGGGGTGTCGGGGGTGTTTGTGTGTGTGTATATAAGGAGATAAGGGGGGTTTAGATCGAAACAAAATTGTTCTCTGGTTCGATACTTGACATCCTAACACTAATATTGCTTCCATTAATAAAGAGGTTTCTTTTACTTCTCAGTGTGGCTTCAGTGGATTTTTTTTTTTTTGGAAGTTTCTGCTTCATTGCACAATTTTTTTTTCAAATTTTCTAAATGAAAAACTTAATTTTCTTCCTGGCTAACCAAATGAAAACATGCAACATCAAGTTAGAACATGTTTTCCTTAAACGAGAACATAC
>NW_013952599.1:297431-304865 GCF_001266775.1 Austrofundulus limnaeus
TATATATATATATACTTTCCATAAGTGCCATAATTAAAAAGGAGACCAGGAGGCCCCCTCGACTCAAAATACTCATAATGTGACCAGAATCTTTTGAAACATATAGGAAAATACATTAACTCCACCCAGCTTGCCTCAGATGTCACTCTCTCATTTGGAAAAAAAAGGGAAAAAATGAGAAATCATAGATGGCATAACAAGGGAAACTTCCATTATTTTCTTTTTTCTGTGATGATAAACATATGCTGGACCCACGTGGATCACAGCACAGAACTTCACAGAGTAGGAAAAAAAAGTTGTCAAATGTGATTTATGTTGCAACCTTTGAAGATACCTGATGAGAGTCCAGTGCAGTCTAATAATAGAGCCTGTTTGGCAGTAAATGGGCAGTATTGACAGTAATAACAAGGACACCCACTGCTGTGCTCTGCTGTATGTTTACACAGTATTTCTTCTCAGAATAATAAACATTCATGTGGGGTAGATGGTGGGTGTTTTCAGTGAGCCTCAGTCAGATTCATGTCAACACAGAATATATAGGAACTTCATAGGTGGGGTGCTAAAATATGTATATCTGGGAATGCAGCTTTACTGTGGATTTAAAGTGAGGCCAGCTGTGCAATATTTTGATACTTAATGTACAATATTTTAATAAAAAGAGCTGCTTAGTGTGACAATAAAAAAACAGCCAAGACAGATCAGTTTGAACAACAGYGCATTCATGATGAATGTGAACAATACTGTATAAAGGATTGTAACAGTAAAAACTTACTTCTCCGTTACAGAACAGAAGAGCAAAATTTATGTACTTAAAAACTACATGACTGTTTTATTATTTGGATTTGTTTAATAAATACACTGGCATGAAAGAACTTAGTACAAGTTTGATTGCTTTTTGAGATATGTCTATTTTGGAGTTGTAGCCCCCACTGGAGAAAAATCCACCAGCCGCCACTGGTATGAACACAGATTCAAATACAGCCATTTGCTGAAAGCTATTCTCCATTGCCTACATCCAAACAACTCAATAAATTTTAATAATCAAGCATCAATAAAATATATTGTGTTCAGGCACAAGCACACATCTTTGGCTGATTGTTTTTCATCAGCAGGGTCAGCAGAGCAGAACTGGATTCTCGCTGACAAGAACTGCGTTAACTGGAGCAACGGTCTGACATTTCCATTGTGATGGCAACTTGACCTACGCACCATTTCCTGGCTTACATCCGTGTGCACGCCAACACACGCGCAAAGCTATTCACATTAATGAACAGTGGCACTTCTGTAAGGCCGGATTGCGTGGAGGGAGGGGGGAAGAAACTGAGGTCATGAAGCCCAGCGGGGCTCTTGTATGGCTGAARCAATGTTGGATAACACAACATACTATCAAAAGGCAGGCGCACATACAGCAACACACATGCTGCTCTTTGTAGTCTTTCAACACAAATTAGTCTCAGGGAGAATGAGCTGCRCCAGCATGACAAGGAGAAAGTCCTGTTTGCATGGGAAACATGAAACCGGACTGCATGAAAGATGAAACAATGGTCAAATTACAGGGAAGATGCACATGTGTCTGTTTGAGTCATGTTGTGTGGGTTTGTGAACTTGTGTCACTCCAGCTGTGGCACGTGTGTGCTTGTGTGTGTGTGTGTRAGTTTAAAATGGGTCTTTGGGATAATTTGTGGTTGGTATTCTGTTATCATCCACTCAGATGTCACCAACACAGAACAGCAGTGAGAGCTAAGTTCAGTTTGATCAGATGTAGCATCAAACAAACAAACATAACACAACCAGAATCCAAAGTGTGCTTCCACCTTCAGCCCTAAAAGTTAAATAATCATTAAACTTTTTCTAGATTGGCCCTTGGTGTTATATTTCAATATCACAACAATATGCTTGAATTTCAGTTGTCCCGCCAACATCAACTCTGCTGTATATAAACACAAAAAAACTAATGAAACATGTAGTAGCATGGATGTGTGTTTCTAAACACTTTTAAAAAATCCAATAACAATAAAAAGAGGGAAAATACATTAGGATATTTTCCAGTTTCACATGGAAATTGCACACATGCAGGATTACTTAATATTGTCATAAAGCAATTACCAGATCACCAGCTTGGGTCTTTTATTTTCTATTTGAATGCTGACAGTCAACAGAAAGAAAATAAAGACTCACGAAGGAGTTCGGTCAAATCAAAAGATCAGTCACTCACAAATTTATGTGTTTATACAAAACAAATTTGTGATAAAGCTCCAAAAGCGAGATCCTTGTTAAGCGATCATGCCGGCTCAAATCTGGTAAAAACTGTTACAAAGATAGTCTAGTCAGTTTTCAATTCATGTTCTGTCAAATAGTTATGAATAGTTTGTACTTTATTAGCCATGACATCAGTCATGGTGCAGAGAATGTGGAGAAGGAGGCAAAATTTATTGTCCAAGACAAAAACAGGTGCTTGTTTGGTTAGCCATTAGCCTAGCCTGGCTGAAGACTTGTGTCCTTTAATCCATTCTTTTTTTCAGATGATTATAACTATTGCCAACTATTTGACAATACCTGAAAAAGGACCATCACATGACTATCTTTATAAAATGATCTAAAGTACATGCAGTAATAAGACAACACGACAAAAAATTCTAAGCACTTTTTATCCAAACAAAATTTTCTCAAATTGTTATGTGTCCACTTTATGACAGTTTTAAAGTATTATAGACCAAACAATATATTTATTAAATGGTTTTATCATATGGTTATATACATTATGGTTATATCAATGTGTATAAAACAAAATTTGTGTACATTGCTATCATACAGTATTGCTGAGTTTAATAATTTTATAAAGGTTTCATGGTATTAAAAATTGAATACCACCTAACTGTGTTAAAAAAATACTAAACGAGCCAAAAACACATTAAAATAACTTCAAATCAGATGCCTTGTCTGAAAACCAAAGCTTGTGGCTCAGATTTCCTTTTGAAAACCAACAAATTGTTCTAAAGCCCCAGCAACACGTGCTCCTTGCAAAAATGTACATACAAAGATAAACAAGCACACATGAAAATTTCATTGTCGTGACGCAAACTATGACCTGATTAGGGTGAACTRAAGCTCAAAGCTACTCTTGAGGAAAACACACAAATGGAGTTCAGACTCAACGTTAAAAGCGAGACAGAGGAGACAGCAGCACCCAAACAACAGTCTCCCTGCAGTAAACTGGGGTGACAAATAAGGAAATCAGAGAGAAGTCACCATGGCCAAAGCCTCGGAATGTGTGTGTGTGTGTGTGTGTGTGTGTGTGTGTGTGTGTGTGTGTGTGTGTGTGTGTGTGTGTGTGTGTGTGTGTGTGCTTGCATATGAGAACATGTCCTGAAGACCTACTTTAAATCAGAGGGAGGATGAACACTTTGGAAGAGAGAAAGCGCAGAAAGAGAAAATAAAAGAAAGCATCCTATTACAGACCACTGCAAAATTAGCAAGCACTAACAAAGCTTTTACAGTTCATTTAAGGACCATTCGCYAAAGGTGGAGTTACATAAAAGTACATTATGTTCAACATGTTTTCTTGGTCCACAGAAATGAACTACACAACATGTAGTTGTTGTAGTTTATATTATCTGTCACTTATTTCTAACAAAGCTTTAGTCCTCTGATTTAAAATGAGACAATAGCAAACATCCCATTAATGAGGTGAGTCTGAAGGAAAGACAACATGTCTGAATGTATAAATTAGACCCTTCAAACCTGCTAAATGTACAGAATGCTCTAATTCGATACCTAATGTCAAAAGTTCAACATTTACTGATCCAACCTCATTTATACCTTCCAATGTTCAGAAAATGCCCTGCTGAGATGTTGCTTGGCCTCAGTATCCAAACACCATCCTACCCACAAGCAAGTGACATTCAGCTGCAGCAGTTCCTTAGAGGAACAATCAATATGGGTGAGATTAAAGCAGCAATGTGTAACAGGGCTGCAATAAAGCAGCCAATGTAATGTCAGCCCCGGGCTTTAGTAGCAATTACCCCCAACTGCTGTAACACAAAACCATTTATTGCTTTTTCTCCACCTTCAGTGACAAAATACAACAGAGTGGGGAGACAGACAAGGGCAGATCAAGAGAAAAAAAATATGTGAAGAAACAAAATATGAAGAAATACCAAATCCGAAAGGGAAAATAAAAAGAATGGAAGAGCAGAGAAAAGAACTGTGGACGGATTGTTGTTTTATTGGGAAAATGATGTGGTTTGGGGGAAAAAATGAGAATGACTAAATATCAATATCATAATATATAAGTGTCCATCTAAAGCTTCACTCACAAGCCACCACATGTGCTCCAATGGGCAGTCTAACAGGAAAATATAGCCAAACCATGGTTAAGATTTGCACGCCACTTGCATGTGTTTAACTCTGTAAAAGATCACAAACTGATGGAAGAGAATTTTGGTCCGGAACATGGAAAATCTATGGGTCTTGCACAAAATCAAGACTGCATACTATAGGTACAAGACTTTTTCTTCCTGTGTACACCTGATCCAAGTTTGAAGCATGGCTACTAGGGTCTTTAAAATGATAGGAAGATGCTCAAGCGACACAYAGTCATTGCACAATTCATGTATTATTTGTGTGGTCTGCCTCTCAAGTATATTTGACTTCCTTCCCTGATGTGGGGCGAGTGCTCCTTGTCCTTGAAGGGCTTCTCAATGCTGCTATCATCATCAAAATCTTCCTCCTCCTCTCTCTGCAGTTTCAGGGTAGGTTTCTAAAAGTCAGAATTTTATTTGTCTGCCCCTGGGACTAGCTGGTGATTAAAAACTACAAAGATATTGATTGATTAATATACGCAGATTTTCAATTTGCAACCAAGCTACTAGCAATCCGTACAACTATAATTGTCTAACCAAAATTTGAAACCATGGTTTATTTTCATTTGCATTGTTTGATAAAGTGTTTAAACTCCTTGCAGATTGTGAACATTATTTTGCTGTGCACCTCTGTCCCCATCCTACGTGTCACATTACTCATAACATTTTTTTTTCTTTTTCCACTTACTCAGTGAGGCAAGGGAAGGAGACTGGAGTGCCATCAAGCGCTCAGCCCGAGCCGACATGACCCACTGCAGGGACAGTGGGAGGTGGAGTGTTTGACCGGAGCAGTACACCTCTGCACACAATGTCAAAAGGAGAGATGAGGGAGGAAAACTCCTGAGAAGCTGAAGGAAGCAGTGCCACAGGTAAAGGCTTTTGGGGAATGAGGTGTTTCCTGGATGGTTAATAATCAGGAACAAAACACTGCACTGATATATTGTGAAGAACGMTTTGTTTAAAAATCTGTTTTTGACATTTAAAAGAGAGTAACACACTGCCAGTATGAAATCAAACCCGTTTTTTGTTATTGCTCACAGCAATCGGTTAATGTGCACCTCTGAAATGTGTCAGTGAACAGGTTTCACACATTTACATCATTTTCAGAYGAACATTTAATAATTTGTTCTGTAAAATATATAACTGAATCCCATAACAATATGAAAGCTCAGTGTATCATCTCAATTTTCTTACAGGTTCTGAATAGTTTTCAACATAGTGACTCTTTTTCTCTCTCGCAGAATGTCTGGCCTTATTTTAATACTGCATGCTACACTTTGTACAGTAACATAATAAATAATTTCACACATTGTTTATCCAATAAAAAAAAAAACAAATGTTATGCTGTTCTGGGTTCATATTTCAGTTTCAGGTCTGATTTTTTTCTACTTCATGATGCAATCAAAGAGAGCCAAAACTTGAGCAGACTCAGCTGGTACAGATAAATACCAAAGAAGTTTTCAAATAAAATAGTTTTTTAAATCAACATGAAAAACAAATACTTTTAGACCACAATCATGTCAGAACAGTTTTGCTGCTCTAAACAATAAGATAATGAGGTCTGTTTAAGGCTATAATAAATCTAAGTTTGTTCTGTTTGGCTGATGACACAAACACAACAATAGTTAGTTGATGATCATAAAATACATTCTGAACATAAATTAGAAAATGCATTTTTTGCTCAGACATATTCTTCTATCACTGTGCATCTACAACAGAATAGAAAAGCCCATTATTGAACCAATAACTCCACTGAGCCATAAAACAACCTTTCTCAGAAATGCATATCAAACCAAAGGATCATTAGTTTTGCTGTTTAGATGCAGAAAGACATTTTCTAAGAAAATAGAAAAAGTAGGCAAACATTTACTCTAAAATACGCTTAACAAACATGCTAAAACACATAACCTTTAAAACATGAACTGTTTACTGTATATAAATGAAGATAATGTAAACACACATATATATATATATATATCCCAAACACACTTGGATCTAGTAACTCCAATCAGCTACTTGTTCCTTGACCCCAACTAAAGACACATGGGATAGAGCATTTCAGGTTGTATAGCTTTAAATTTTGGAACACGTTACCACAAGCTGAGCCGTGGATTCAGTGGAGATTTTTTAAAAAGCCGCTTAAAACTTACAAATTTGTATGAGTTTCTCTTATTAATGTTTTTTTATCATTTGTAAATATATTTTATATGCTTTGTTGTGGTTTATTGTGAAGTACTTTGTGGCTACTTGACTGTGAAAAGCTCTTTACAAATAAAGTTACACTAGAAAAGAAAGAAAAAACAGTCAAATAGCTAGATGAGTAAAAGGTATTCTGATTTTTAAACTGCATTAAAAAGTACCAAATGCCCTCTGTGTTGTATATATAAAGCCTGATTTATTTTAGGTAACACTAATAGTCTTCTACAAAATAACGTGGGATGTGAGAGCACTGGACTGATAGTTACCAAAAAATGATCTAATGTAAAGGCTGATACTTTGTGTAAAATGTGTCAGAACTTGCAAAAACTTTAGTAACAATTTAAGAAAGTTTATTTTCTTGTTCTGGGATTTTTGTTCATTTTATTCTACTTTTGATGCTCTGATTTTTTTCCCCCTGCATATATTTTTACATCTATCTCAGTGCCGGGATAAAAGCGTCTTGTTGTGCTTTATAAGGTTGGTCATGGCTGGATGTTTACTGTCAGACTGTGCTTGTTATTGAAGACATGCTCCTCTCACAGCATCAGATGTTCCCTGAGCCTGTGGCCACAACACAGGCTCCAAAAAAGGATCAATTCATCCCTCATAGTTCACAGCTGGAGAAATCTTGTTTCACTGAATTCTTTCCTCTTTACTGTATTTTAAATGTATTTTTTTATTAACAGAACATGGGATTGGTTTTATAAACACAAAGGCTTTTTTAGATGCTCATCTGAAACTTTCTAAAAGTGAAACAGAAAATCACATGAATCTTAAATTATTAATAGTTTGGGTTTGCCTCTTCAAGAATTTTATGAACAAATATTTATTTACTCCAAATTTTTGATTATTCAGATATTTCATTCTTCAAGGT
>NW_013952599.1:305703-308188 GCF_001266775.1 Austrofundulus limnaeus
GTTTTGATGTTAAGTGATTCAAATTATTTAAATGATAAAAAAATAGTTTAATAAAGCAAACCAGTTAAATTTTAACACTAGTATTCATTTTATTTTTCTATATGTGAACTTGCTTTTTTGTGATGACAACACATCTCTGTTGGATGTAAACCTTTGAAGTATTTGTCACATAGGTGTACATGAAATAAATTTTATGTGCATAGTAACAATTCGATCAAACAAAGCATCATTGTGCCCTGTGCACTGGCAAAGACTATGGCAGGCCGTTTTTCCATCTAATGAAATCACACTGCTCTTCATTATTGATTTCTATTTTAGACATCATTGGCTTGAGCTTTTCTTCTGGTCACAATACTGTTTTCAAACACTCTTCCAATGTTTAGACAAAGTTGTAATGTAACTAAGTACAAACACTTTGTTACTGTACTTATGTAGAAACTTTGGTTATCTTTACTTTACCTGAGTAATTATTTTCCAGCCTATTTTTACTTCTACTCCTTACATTTTTACACTATTATCTGTTATTTTTCAGCCTACTTTTTACTTCTACTCCTTACATTTTTACACTATCTGTACTTTCTACTCCTTACATTTTTACTTTATTGTCTGTACTTTCTACTCCTTGCATTTTTTAAAAAAGGTAAGAAGTAGAAAGTCATTTCACCTATTTCATTTTGGCTTGTTATTGTTTTAAAAAAATCCTGCCCTGAAAAATTGTGGCTCCTGGATAGAGTGAATTTAATTGTGGTTGGATGAGAAGTATAAATATATACCATTCTGATACTATAGCAAGTTTGTACATACTCCATCAAAGCTGCACACCTTTTGAAAAAAAATTTTTTTGAAGAGGTCACCTCCCCAATAAATGTATTTTGGAAAATCTAACTATTCATTTTTACTCAGTACTTTTACTTTTATTATTTAAGTACATTTTAAGTCAGAAATTTACTTTTGATACATAAGAACAAAATAAATCAGATACTTTAAGACTTTTACTCAAGTTATATTCTTAGAGGAGACTTTAACTATTACCAAAGTAATTTTATTATAACATACTTGTACTTTTACTCAAGTATCACTTTCAGGTACTTTGTACAACACTGTGTTTAAGTATCATTTAATGGTCAATTAATGGCCAAACTGGTTTTGTTTTACAAAAATCCAGAATCCATGTGTTCCTTGTTAGAATGAGTTATTCCATTATCCAGAATTATTTTTTTCCTATGCTCAATCTATAGTGTAAAAATCCCAATTATTTTTCCTGGGACGAACGACGTCACTTCTCCTGCTCAGGTAATCAGATTTGTGTTTGCCATTGGAATGTGTCTAATGGGGGTGAGAGTTAAAGTGTGTATGCATGTGTGTGTGTGTGTGTGTGTGTTGGGGTGAAAATGGGGTGCAGAAGGAGAGACCCGCCCAGTGTGCCATACGTGTTAGTACCTCAGCTATTTCAGTAGATGAAATCATTTTCTTTCTATTTAACTGCTTCCAGTCATTTTGACCAAAGATTATCCAAAGTTCTACATGCCCWGATAACTTCCCCAGTCTGGATCTTCTTTGTGCTTTCAATCTGGAGCAACAGAAAGAAAGCGATGGTGTCAGATRGAGAGGGTGAGCTAATGGGAGCACAGGTCATGCATTAGTGGATTAGAAAAACAAAACAAWAATGCTAATTGGATTCACAGAACTAGGAGTTGAAGCATGTGCAGATTAAATATAACTRAGCACCAAATCATTATGAATATTGCAGAGGAGTTGTGCTTTGGAGGTGAAGCACTACAGAAGTAGTACCTCATAATTGTATAGTCTAAATACATACTGTAACTTCAGGCAACGCTTGGATTTTGCACCAAAAGATCACGACCTGAAGATGTGTAAGAAGTGGGTTCATTTGTCATCTTCCCACACAGCTATTTCCAAGACTTATAAAGTCCATAAATATAGATTTGTCTCTTCTTGCATTGTGTAGTTTATAGTAGAACTGGACAATATGGCTAAAATTTATATCATGCTATTACTCCTAATTTCAGTCAAGAAATTTTAATTTTGATGTKAATATGAACAAAACAATGTCAGAAAAATGGACAAGAACACCAATATTTACTGTATCTACCTAAATTTAACTAAAATTATGACTAGCCAGAAYAAAAACAGAGATATCGCAGTTTTACTATGACAAGTCATAATTTAATTATTGATATCTGAAATATATGTTTCAGATAGTCAGTAATTTATTGTGGATATCTTGAATTAAAGCCTCTATAAAACTTAATCAGACATCATTTAGGTCAGAATGCAATCAGATACAGTGGGGAAAATAAGTATTTAGTCAGTCACCAATTGTGCAAGTTCTCCCACTTAAAAAGATGAGAGAGGCCTGTAATTGACATCATAGGTAGACCTCAACTATGAGAGACAAAATGTGAAAAAAAAATTTGAGAAAATCATTATGTCTGAATTTTTTTTGCAAATAATGGTGGAAAAT
>NW_013952599.1:309594-316793 GCF_001266775.1 Austrofundulus limnaeus
ATTTTCCACCATTATTTGCAAAAAAAATTCAGACATAATGATTTTCTCAAATTTTTTTTTCACATTTTGTCTCTCATAGTTGAGGTCTACCTATGATGTCAATTACAGGCCTCTCTCATCTTTTTAAGTGGGAGAACTTGCACAATTGGTGTCTGACTAAATACTTATTTTCCCCACTGTATATCTCAAATATGTATTTTACCTAGTCTAAATGTAATTAGAGATATCTTATTTAAATTTCTAGTCTAAAACCAATATCAAATATCTGGAATGCAAATGTATTAAAGCAGATTAAATGTCACAACAGTTGCCATACCCATCTGCGTTCACAGCATCTGCTTCACTTTGCTCTCCACAGCTGCTGACGGGGAGATGGTGATGTTTGARGAAGAGGGATTAAACCTTTAGAGTGTTTCATGTTCGTTCTATCAAGTGTAACTTTATCAGATGGTGGAATAGATTTGATGCGAGTCGGTCCCGCTCTGCACATTTTACAGTTGACAGACAGCTGAAGTTTATCAGAGCTTTGATACCTGAACCACCTCCACACCTCTGAATTACAGTACTCTTTTCTTTGACTATTTCTTCTCCTTCTTTTTMCAACTGTAGACACTTGTTCACTCACAGTTGTTGGAGCTATGTTGTTGGTAGCTTGTTGTTAGTGTTGCGTAAACAGAGCGGTAGTGCTGTCTGAGCATCTTCTTTGAGCCCCTGGTGTACATCATCCCACTGATGTAACGTCAAATCACCGTTATTGAAATGTTTTCTATTGCAGTATATAACAATATTGAATTTAATGTCCAGTACTAGTTTATAGTCATATAATTTTCAYGTTTAAAGATCATTCTTCACTTAATTTTCTTTATGTTTTCTAAGCATCTCCCAAACTCTGAAAATGTGCAACTTAGATGTTCCAAATGTAAAACGGTGGACAATAAGCTGCTCCAACATGCAGCGTGAGCCCAACTCTGCTAAGTAGCAATGAAATTTAAAAGCGATACCACACCCAGAATATTTCTAATATTAAAMATTTGTTTACCCGCAGGCTTGGAAATGGGCGTGTAAATGAGCCTAAACGATCCAGATGTCTGTGATTAAATATTAGTAGCTTGGATGTTCATCAAACTCCTGCTACTCAGTGGCAACATCACGATTTTATTTATAGTTTCTGTAAAACACTTTCAAGCTGTTACTGCATAGTATTGTTATGAAGATCTACTTGTCACACTGACACAAACTTATGTTGTCCTTTCTGAATAGCTTGTGTTGCTTAAGATATTTGTTTCCAAAGGCCAGAGGTCAAACTGTAAAAACTGGAATTTCTTTATAAAGCAAGACATGTCAGGCTTATATCACTTTTGATAATATTGCTTGACGTTTTCATAGAAATCAGTTTTTATGTAACAAATCAACTGGACAATGAATAAATATATTTAATATTTTGTGCAGTTTGCTGACTACAATACAGCAGAGAGTACAAAAAGCCAGACAGTCAATAAAATGAGAAAAGTAGCAGTACTGTAGCATCATGAAGACCAAGGAACACACCACAGAAGTCTGTTCAATCCACAAAAAAAAAAAAAAAACTGTCAACCTACTATGACACAGTTGTCCTCCTAAAGTGACAGGCCATGCACTAAAAGCATTAATCTGAGAAGTAGCCAAGAAGCCTGTGGTAACACTGGAGGAGCTGCGGAGATCCACAGCTCAGGTGAATCTTTCCACAGGACAGCTTTTAGTCATTCACTCCACAAATCTTCCTAATTTTGAATTTCTATCACAAAAGTGGAAAAGTGTGTGTATACCTTTTCAAGGTGCTGTATGAAGTGAGACATGACCCAACCTCAAATSACAAACAATAACRTCATTCARTATATTCATAGRAGTCAGTACTTAGGTAATAAATTTRCAAAAGGAGGAATTTGCTGAGAACATAAAACAGCAGAGTACAAAGTCAAAATAAGAAACATCAATGTGGAGTTATGCGCATGATTAGTAATTCTCACAGCGACCAACATGTGAAATYTTTACTTCATGATGAAATTCCAGGTAAACTTCAAGTACTAACTATGCATAAAATGTAGGCTGTAGCTTTTTTAGAGTTGTGTTTCTGTGTTCAAGTACTCGTGGTTTAATACAGAAACATTGAGGTTCGACTCAGAGCACCCACTTGCTGCTGGAACTCAGCATCTGGCATCCATATGTGAGCTTCTGTTGAAACTCAGCTTTTGTTAAAAAGTCACACTCAGCTGAATCTGAAAGCAGCGTGCTGCCGAGGAAACAGTCTGGGACACAAAACAAACAACACATGCAAACAAACAAAACTAAATCAGCTCTTACCTGCAAGAAGGTCAGCGAGCATCRTGGAGACAGGACAGAGGGCAGCAGGAGAAAAGGAGAAGTGTGTTAGTGATGGAGGAAACGTTTTAGATGTAACACAATGGTCAACTTATTCTGTTCTTTTTCATTCTGTAATATTGATCAATTTACTCTTCAAAGTTGGTTTACAAGCTTAAAATAAAAACTGAAATGCATTATATTGACAGTTCACAGTTTTTGTTCACAGTTTTGTCAGGCCTCAGGGTTTTTTCAAAAATTTTTGGGGAAAAAAAAAGTAAAGCCAACTTAGACACACAGAATAAATTGCGTAACACATGAGGAATTACTGGTACGGAACAAAAACACACGTACAGGTCCTAAAGCTTATCCATCATKTAGAAGCATGGAAGCAAGCGTGAGAAACTGTACTTGTAAATAAGGTGTCTTTTGGCTCAAACCCTGGTGAAATCTTACGGGGAACCACCCATCATGTTTACGGTCCACTTCTGCCTGCRGGGAGCCAGAACTGAAATATCCTGCCAAGTGCTGCCCACCCAGCTTAGCCCCACTTACTCACAGCTTCCATTCAAACTGCAGTGTTGTTCGCATGGTGCTGTTAAGCCAACAAAAACCTGGTTTACAACAAGCAAGTTCAAACTTAAAGAGAAGTCGTCACACCTATTTCCACAGTGAAACCCACGATCCTTCCATTCTGAGATATATTGGTGGAGTTTACAAACAAGCTGTGAGGTCAACAGTTTTCCAGTGTGAGTCCTCAAAGGCAAACAGGAAATTAACATCACCACAAACAACTAATTACAAATAAAAGTCCCACTGTAGGGATACTGGTTAAAGAGGAGGAAATCGAGCCTGAAGCTTTATTTCCTGCCTTCGAGCTTTGATGGAATCTAAAGGGTTACTAACGGAAATTTATAAAAACCTTGTAAAAACTCTAAACGTTTGAAAGCAGAACTTTTAGATGTTCTGAGCCAAACGGCTTGAGAATAGGAAACCCACCAACTCGTAACCATAAAGGAACAATTAAAGRCTCTAATTTGGCAGAGGTTGGCAGATATGGTTCTAATAGACCTACAGAAACACTGGAACAGCTGGCAGGATGGAAAAAAAATAACACTCATATGTTCAGCATACAACTGGAAAAAGCAAAACATACAATCAAGATTCTGTTTTGTTGGCCGAACAAAWATGTTTTGTTTTAAATTTTTTGTTTCCTTTTAAGATGATATTTTGCTAATAGTGCCAATAAAATCTGATTAGCAGAAGCATTTTGTCACCCTTTTTGAGATGTTGGTGGAGATTCTGAGTCATCCAGGACATGGTTAATCAAAAAAAAAAAAAGTTAAAAATAGGACTTTTGAAGACACTTCACCACCCATCTGGATGTTTTCTCAGTTTTAAATTGGATCATGGAGTTTTACGCTTCTAAACTGTTTGTGAAACTCAGTTATGTAACCTAAATGCACATGCAGTTTGAGTTGCACACCTCTAACAACAGAGCATTGTTAGGGTACCAATAAAAAAGTACCCTTTTTTCATCCTTTGAGATTCTCAAAATCATAATAAAAACATCAAAATGTTGCTCAGAACAGAAAACAACCAATCCTTCTCTGCTCCGTCTGGGATTTCACCCACTGACATKGATTTCTCCTGTAGAATTTCAACTGGGCCAATCAGTGAACAGAAGGAGGAGGATTTTCTGTGCTGTTTTAGTCTGCCTGTAGTTTAGCAACGGCAGCGGAGGAAGTTAATGAAGCCAGTCCGTGTTGACAAGGCTTCCAAATTAAATTYGTCTCTTAAAGCTTGCAGCACTCATTTACAACCATCTCATTTGGCTCGGTACTTCTCTCTTTCCAGTAGGGGATGGTTGTTTACAAGCAATTTCCTGTTAGCTTATTAGCTTAGCCTCATTCACARTTGAGCTGGCGCACTGCATACGTCACAGCTAAAAGTTAACGATTGGGTAAAATCAGATCCAACTGATTGAAACTTCAACAGAGTCCACGCCTCCAGCAAAAAATCACTTCTCACTAACTGAGTCCAAATCCTCTGTATGAAGCAAAGAGAAGAACAAGGGCCTGGTTATTACCAGGCTAGTTGCTTACATGCTACTTCTGTTCATGTTTGCATTATTTAACTTTCTGTTGGTTGATTTCATGAGCTCAAAYATTAATAGTGACATATTAGAGCTGAAAGCCTCCATTAGTACAACACAATGTCACTGGTTTGCAAATCTTTGAAACAAGATTATTAATATTAAATTACCTTAATGTCAATCAGTTGCACTAACATTTCAAGCCTTGCATCATTCACATTCAAATCGTAATGACATTGTCCTTGACAGCTCATCTCAACAGAAATCCTACCAGTTGACTTGCTGCTGAGCTAACCAGTGGTGCTTTCCTGGCAACAGATGCCACTTTCAGTGCACCTCTATTGTTTCTGACAGTGGCAATCTGGAGAGCAGATTAGAAGATGTGCTCTCTATCAGTAAGCAATCCTTTAAAGAGCTTAGCGAGGGGGTCCAGCCTGCCTACAACAGTGCGCCGGGTCAGAAAAACGCCCGCTCCGTGTCTCCCACTATCAGCTGAGAGATAATCCTGTTGTCTGCAGAGAATTACTGACAAACTGAAGCCAAATACTGAGCCACAGATCCAGGAGCAGAAGGCACGGAACGGGAAGAGCAAACACAAAGGATGAAAGTGTTTATCCTTGTGATGACAAAGTGGGGCAAAGGATTCTGYAGGACTGGCTTGAGGCAACACGCTCAAGGTCATGCATTGCCAGACTTCACAGCATAATGACAGCTTGAAACAYGCAAGAGAAGTCATTTCACAGAATAATGAAATGTGTGTTTAACATTTGCTGCTTTTTATGATAATTTAGCTCTTAGATTTAACCAACAGCAGAGTTAAGGCAAGGAAAGCTGCTAGAAATGTTTCCAGATGAAACATGCCTGGAAGATGGGAATTGTGTGTTGTAACTGTGTGCAGTAACATATACATAATGACTGTATAAAACATAGAGTAAAGGCTCAAAAACTAAATTTTCAGTTTGCATTTATGTTAAGAAGTATTATATGTAGATTTTCATCATAACCTCAAAACATGRAAAAGTTCTTCAGACAAGTTAAAGAAGAACTTGCAGATTAAAGCAAACAATTGACATGATGGCAGAAATGTGATTTTATGTGGGCTGTTTTGCTGAAAGCTAATTCTATTGCAGTTTCTGGACCAAAACATTTACCAAACCATTTTACCAACCAGTTCCTCTGATGTAGTCCATCATCCTATAACACGACAATACCAACCAGTTCCTCTGATGTAGTCCATCATCCTATAACACGACAATACCAACCAGTTCCTCTGATGTAGTCCATCATCCTATAACACGACAATGGTTTAAATGAAACATTCAGGCTATGTAAAAACAACATCAAAAACAAAACAGCCACACAGTGCCATTAAAACACACAAAAGCCACAGCCCTTAAACCAAAACCCCACTGAGATGATCTGAAATGAAATGAGCGGAAAGGCAAACAAATTGTCCTACCGCTGCAATACATGTGTAGGAACTTCTGCAACAGTACTTGCATAATTAAGATGCATGTTTGCTTGTAATTTCATTGTAGTTTGAATGAGGARGTGACTTTATAAGAATAAGAATTAACCACAATTCTGTAGACCTGAAAATTCACTAAAATCATTTTTATTCTTTTAGATGTATCCATGGTTTTACTTTATGATTAAGGCATAAAATTGCAGACTTTTTATATAAAAATAAGAAAACTGAACTGCTTTTTTTGACAATTCYAATCAGACATCAGATATAATCAAAACAACCACACCATGACACAGAAGAAGCATACATCATTTTTTTTTCTTTTTTTATACAGCTGACAGACTTTTAAACAGTCATGATGTTCTCAGGTAAGTATATTTTCATGTGAGGATGTTTTTTTAGATAGAYTGAAGTGTTGCAATAAAATTGTTCAAACTTTCATTTGTTCAGCTCTCTGTTGCACCATCTCCTTGGTTGGTCTTTACCCTCAGCAGAGTTACTAATCAGTGGCTAATACTGAAGCTGAGGATGCAACTTCTCATCACTTAATACCAGCTGACARCAGATGATCACTGTGACTGCAAGAGAGAAACACCCAGATGTCTGAGCTGATGATTTTAAATAGAAACTAAAAAAAAAACTTCCCATAATTCGACTGAACAGTAAGACGCTGACAGCCAATGTGGGGGAAATGGTTGGAGTTGGACAGAGGGATGCTACGAGGGAGGGAAAGACTGAGGGAAGCGGACTGAGAGTTTGTGCTCCGAGTCACAGAGGCTCAAAGCGTCCTTTACAAGCCTCTGCCATGTCAGATCACATCAGAGTTCGCTGCCGGCTCTTTCCCCTCCTTGCACACGTTTGAGCCAGCACATATTGGTGAGTGACAGTGACAATAAAAAAAATCTAAGTAAGTTTGATCACAAATGCACAGCAACCTTGAAAAGTGTCTTTATGGGATGATTTCCTTGAACCCTGTCGACTCTGGGAACCTAATTTAACAGCATCAGCTTAGAGAAGCCAYGCAGACTTACTGTAACCCTGCTCTGTGGTAAAACTCTTCAGATGGAGGGACAGATGGGAATGACTGAATCATCTGCGTGATGCTCAGAGTGACAGACAACTCATTTTCTGAACCCCTACCCCTGCAGGAGTTCTTCCACAAACATCCCCTTTTCTTTTCCTCCCATTGCTGCTCCTCTCTTTTCCCCGACTCTCCATCAGTGTCTGACCCATTTCAGCTCCAGCAGTTCAGCACTTTTCCTCCAATAACAAGCACAAAATCTTCCCAAGGATGAGCAC
>NW_013952599.1:316862-320151 GCF_001266775.1 Austrofundulus limnaeus
TATATATATATTACATATTTGTTAGCCGTCACTATGTCCTGACAGTAGAATATGAAACAGATAATCTGTGAAAAAGAAATAAAGCTCATCTGGCTCCTCCCAGTGATCCTACATGCAGTTTGCAGAAATACACCACTCCCGGTCAGAAACAGCCAATCAGAGCCAGGGGGAGCATCTTATCAGTGTCAATCATGATCGTGTACACGCTTCTCCTGCCCTTCCCCCTTCTATTATCAACTTAAGACCTGCGATGACCTGAAGACAGGATTCTCACACCCACTCCTTCGCATCACCCCGAACAAGGGTTAAGACGTGCAGAAAACAGAAGAACAACTGTCAGTTTCAATGTGTTCAACTCAGGCTTTGCATTTAGCCATCCAGTTGGCTGGTTGAGCCAGCTAAAGCAGATCTATAAGCTCAGCCACTGATTATGTTTATGTCTGGCCTCACTGGAAAAGGCAAGTTATGAGAGTCATTATTTACTCGACCCCTGGGGCAGCTCAGATCCAATAAAAGGAAATAAAAGCTGACAGAAGCTGATCTCTGATTACACCACGGCTGTGCTAAAACCAATAACAAGTGTATATTAGCTCATGAAGTATACATGATTTGATCCAGCTTCACCACTGGTCTGTGGTAACCTCAGGCCACCTCAGGATATTAATCCCATCCTGGACAAGAGTCAGCTCTATGCTTAAGCCCTGCAGCCAACTCAGGTTGTCTTCACCGTGACCCCTGCTCCTGCTGAACCCTGAATTCTACATTTCTCAGAGAGGAAAAGAGGAACGACTTCCAACACAAACAAGAGTGTTTGATTGGACCACTCAGATACAAACCTGAGCCTCTATCCTCTGCCACCTCCATCTGATGATCTAAACAAATACTCCAATGATTTAGTGATWGCTTTGGCTTTTTATCAAATGTATTATATAACATTTAGAACCAATATAATTTATTTTACTAACAATTATGTCAAACAAAATTATCTGAAGACAAAAGCTGAGAATTTGCAAAAAAAAAAGTAGTTAGATTTCTGAAACTACAGGTTGAGTCAAACGTCTCAGGACACCCTTTAAACTCAGAAATGAGAAGAAAAATGACATATCTGAAGCCACAGCAGTTAATGAGTGAGKGGACCTATCTTTAARGCTATGTCCAGAACTTTTTCCAAAATGAAGTTGGTCATGTGGCATGTCAAAGACCAGAAATGTGTGAGAAATCAATTGCCACAATCAGATTTGCAACATGTCTTGTGGTTCAAAAGTTATCAACACAGAATGTTGCAACAGCAGYTGGGAACAATGCCTGTGATGCACAGTTTTTTAACATGTTCAATGGGCTGTCCCTGGTGCTGAACACAGAGCTGTTGTCAATTCCAGCTTCAGTTACCTTGTTCTGAATTTTCTGTGTWGATAACTTCTGAACCACAATCCATTCCTGAGACAATTCTGACCTTTGATWTGCTACATGACCCCGCTTTCCATTGGAAAATTTTGATACAGCATAACTGCTTTTAAGATGGCAGCCATGCTCCAGACATGACCTAAAAGACAGTCACCCAATACTTGCTTTAGATGTCATTTTCYCTTTTGTTTCTAAAATAAATGGGTGTTTTAAGTGTTTTGACTCACCCTATAATAGGTGATGAGGAGAAAAAGGCAGACATTTATGAGCTTGGAATCAAAATCTTGACATTGTCAGTCGAGAAAGACCCAATCAAACATCTGTCCCACAGCTGTTTAACTGATTTACTTCATGTTTTCATAAAAATCCATTCTACAARTCGTTAAGCTACACATTTCTGACCAGATTGTTTTGAAACAATTAGGGGCCAACACTGGCTCCAGGTGGTTTTAATCTGTGACGTGTTAKTTTCATGAAATACAGCTGTCACATTTATGACAATTGTATCTGTTGTTCAGTTCAAATWTGAGTAAACCAAAAAATGTACCCAATGTTTTCACTAAGTTTAAAGTCACTCGTTCTATTTATAACAATACTTGAAATAACTTTCAGGAAAAGCATTAAATCACTGGAAAAAGTATATCACCAGGAAAAAAGAACAATTAATTCAAAATAAATAAAACATATGGTGGCTACAACTGGAGCCGGTCCAGACCCTTCTGGCTTTGTCCCAACACGACATCTTTAATTGGCACCAGTTCATTGGTACTTTTGAGCCACAACACTTGTGAGGTGAATAGTGAACGCTCATAGCAGCTTTTGGGAAAGGTTGTTGGTGAGAAACTCAACTTGGCCTCTTTATTATACTGCTTATAACTGCTTCAACAAGGCAGAGGTCAGAGTTACTGCTGCAAGCTCCATTTATAAGGAATTATTAATCTGTAGTTATGCAAGAAAGTCTCAAAGGATACGAGCAGCTCATCCTTTTTAAACAGAGCTCAAGTTAATGAATGCATTTCAGGTTAAACTTGCATCCAAAGATGTTCAGACACACTAAATTTAAACAGATAGTGAAGACTACTTCAGATATTTAAAGCAGACCTTTGAATTATTTTCATTCATTTATCTTTCATCCATGTGAGATCTGCTCCCATACCTCCAAAACCTGATATCCAATTTTACAGGCATAATTGATTTCAAACTTTCAGGAAAATTAAATTAGTTTGACCTAGTTTGAAAGAAGCTGAAGGAGCTCTTTGATAAAGATGTCATGTATAACACGCTGCGAACAGCTGAGGGGTGCGACTCAAATCAAACCTAATCAAGATGGTTCTTCTTCTCCTATGATCGTCACATCCAGCAGGTTTTAATGGAGAACTAGAAGGCAAATTATTTTCATCAACATAAGGACTGATAAACATGATGCAGGAAACAAGATTTCTCTATCACTGAGGAGCCCTTAAGGGACTCATATTGTTGATTCTTTTAATCATTCTCATTTCTTCTTTCTTCTTAAATAATAGCTTTATAATTCTTACATCATTTTATTCTGTCAACAAACCATATTGTCATGTAAAGTCTAACATTTTCCATATTGTTGGACCTAAATGTTTGCATATTAGTGATTTGCTAATTTACTGATGAGCACTACAAACCACAATGGCATGAGTTTATAATAATAAAAAGAAAATCTTGCCAACTAATGTGGCCAAAATTCATACAAAAACCCTCAAAAGCTGAAACGATAAAGCAACTCTGATTTCCTAAATTATTTTTTCTTTCCATCTATCCATTATCTATACCCGCTTCTTCCTTTTAGGGTCACAGGGGTCTCTGGTGCCCAAATCCAGCAGTCACTGTGCAAGGGGCAGGGTACACCCTGAAC
>NW_013952599.1:320506-323433 GCF_001266775.1 Austrofundulus limnaeus
TATATATATTAAACAGGGAATAGTGGGTTTTGCATATATCCATTTCTTGACTAGTTTTGTGGCTCAGAGAAAAAAATTGGAAGTTTGCTCCCCCTGCCCAGCACAGCAGAAGCTAACACACGCTGACATGCACACGTGGACAGACCAGCTGCCTAAACAACGAGTAAATTAGCTCAAACTTCAACCAACATGGGGACAGAGGGAAGACTTTCTGCACTATTAAGCTAGATTTTAACTACAGCTGCAACTACATGACCGTTAATTGTAGTTTTACATTATAAACATTAACACAGACAAAAAAGCTACAAGATCAGTTTGAAAAAAAAAATAACTGAGACACAAACACACAAACAAAACATTTAAATTTAGACTTTTATGTGACAGATTGAGACAAATCCCGACTATGAAAACAAGGTCAAATTTTAAGAATAAAGCTACAACTTTTGCCAAAGCTAAAAATGAACCAGCTTACTATCTGTGTGGAAAAAAAACAGACTTTTCATCTCTGTCTGTCTTGGCTTCAAGGAGACGTTTCGACCTGGAAGCCGTTTACCTCCCCCTCGTTAGCTCACTTCATTCATCTTGGTCTGTGTGCACATTCCTCCAAGCTCTGACGTGCAGCATGCGCAAATCACACTTAGTGACCAGATCCTGTGTGGAGCAGTTAAACCCTGCCCCTTTATTTGTTGTCCTCTGAAATTTATGTAAATTACAATTCAAAATGTTTACGATGAACTGGCAAATTTCTTGTGTGTGCAAATGTACTTGATGCACTTTTTTTGTTTTTTGAGTACATCCATGATTATATATATATATTTTTTTTWATTTTTTTTTTCACCATTTGCAGGCAATCTTCGACCATGTCTCCTATAAACTGTGTTGGTCTACAGTGACTGGATGCTCAATCCAAATTTTTTTAATTAACCTTTATTCTTCAGACTGATGGGCAGAAATCTGATCATTTATGTTGATTTGATTCAAATAGAAACAGATGTTAACACTAGAATGCAAATTACACAGATTAAACTATTATGTTTCCAAAACCCAGACTTTTGAGAATTAAACCACATTCAAATGAAAGCTCTATATACGGTGCCTCCTGCAGGAAAACAACTAATGCTGCCTGAACAGACATCACTTTCTTCATGATGCAAACATGCACACACGCCACAGCTCGAGTCAGGTCTTTCTGCTGCTCACATACATCGCCCGGTCAGGGTCTTTGTCTGCTGTTTCCATGGCAACATCCCACCTCACTCCGCAGTCTATCGATGAAATGCGCTGAAAAGCATAGAAAATAGCAGGGAGAGCTATTTCTGCTCATTAGGCACTCAGTGTGCGTGGCAGCAGCAGACAGAAGCCGTTCAGAGGCTTAATATCCTTTCACGCATGGACTGTCTTAAAGTCTAAACTGGATCTGAAAGCGCTCTCTGAGCTGACTGGAGGTCCTTCTTCAGGGGGGACGTTTGGGGGAGAAAAGCAGAAATTTTATTTATCAACTACAACTTTACTCCTTCTAAAATGTCATGATGACATTGACAATATAAGTGAACAAATATAAATAAGATGAAGAAGTTTGTTTTACTTTGCATCCACAGAATAAACTGTGTTTCATACTAATGGTTATTAATGCTCTTATACAGTTAATATGTAATTTTTAATAAAACTGTATCACTGCTGATGTTTTTAAAGCAATGTAAAGGCCAAAAATTATTCAGTCAATTGTAAATCATTTAAAACAGAGCACAGATGAGTCTGCTTCACTTTATAAAAATGTCCAGTAAAACCTGCATCACTAAAAAGCTCTTTATCATAGTGCCAAATGCAGCTTACATTTTAAAAAATTGGATGAATGAGTGTGAAAACATGAGAATGGAAAGTCCTAATATTAAACAACTAGCAAACAATGAGCCCAAGCTTTATTCTTCTTGTTCCTCAGTCAAAACAGCTAAAATGTAGTGAGACAGAAAATGTGTGAGCAAGATGTAGACTGAGTGGCTGTTGTGTTTTTACAGGGGACTGAGTGACGCACGAGCTGGTCATGGTGAGACTGAAGCTGCTGCTGCTGGTGGCACAGTGAGGATACAGGAACCACCAAGACTCTCTAAAACGTCACCTCTACAATAATCCAACATTACCGTTTTGTCATTTTGTTTGGACCACAGTAGCTCAGCGGTCAGTGCTGCAGTCTCGTAACTCTAAGGCTGCAAGTTTGAGCCCAGGTTAYGTCAGGATGGGCATCTGGCGTGAAATATTTACCAAAGTTTGTGTGAAGAASGGAGTAGCCAAAAGAAAAACACTATATCCTGAAACTGTAAACTGTACACATTTAAATGCAAACTGAACAATCTCAAATTGAGTTGCAACACATCTGCAAATGGAATTTAGAAAAGAGACTGAAATACATCTGTTTTATACAAATAAGTTATGAACATTTATATTACTTGGGATTCTTTTCATGTAGTTATAATTTAACATCTATTTGTCAAAAGTGCAATGCAAAACACATTTTCCACATATTACTGTATCTTATAACAAAATGAAATCAAACAAAACTCACCTGCTGAATAAAGAACTAAAGTAGCTGATTCTTTTTTATTGTTTGTGATCACCATAAGCAGAGCTTTACACTCAGTTCTTCCTGGAGTCCATCATTAAAAAACACACATACAAAATAATATTCAAAATGTTTAACAGATGACAAATTTAACATACATCTATCCCAAGATTGTTGCTGTTGTTGTTTAAAATGTGGTATAATTATATAGTCTTAAATTTTACTTTTGCTTTTTGTATATTGCCGAGAGCACCAGAGGAATTTTGTTATGTTCAAGTAACATAATAACACATAAAGAATCTTGTCTTGTCCTATCAATGCAGTAATTGATTACAGTTCATAAAAAGGTTGATAAATTTCTAAAATATAC
>NW_013952599.1:323503-329265 GCF_001266775.1 Austrofundulus limnaeus
GTTTAAAATACAGTCAATTCTTCTCCAAAGTACTTGTAAAAACTTTGGGGGAAATTTTGGTTGTTGAAATATCAGAAAGTACATTCAAAATCAGAGCTGCAGATATGTTGTTGACAAAATCATCACTCTGATGTTTATCCAGAACAAAGTATATTTTAAATGTAGACAATTGAAAGTTATCAATCAAATCAGTTTTGACATACAAAAATTTGAAATACTTTGTCAGTTTTGACAAACAACAAACCATATTCATAGATAGTACATTCTTTAAGTATATTCAAGATAAGTATATTCAAGACATATTGTGCAGCTCTTTAAATACTTACTCATAATTCTGGGTTTAATTTTTCCATAAGGTTCTGTGAAAATGTTCATTTTAGCTGAGCTATAAGACAATGTTGTTTCTTAGACCAAACAACCCCTTTTTCATGAACATTTAAAAAAGAAGAAACCTCCAAAGAGAGTTCTCAAAAACGTCTCAATCAAAATCCACCAGAAAGATTTCCATCTCATCCATTTTCAGCCTGGATCTAATGAATGATTCCTAATAATCAATCACATAATGTGAGAACACCATGAAGCTTTTCTTTGATGATGCTAAGATATTAGTCACAGTCTATTTCACTTTATTGAGGGAGAATTACTACTTTATTTAAGCTTTCTTTTATTCATCACACACCAGGGAGTTTTCTTCTAACAGCTGGCAACACACATGTGACACAATGACTGGTGGGGCAGCAGCTCCAAGGCAAAACCAAAGACAGACCTGGCAAGATGCCACGGTATTAAAAACAGGTATTAATGTTAACATTCAGACACACAAACACATCCAAAATAAAACCCAATACATGCTGCAAGGGACCAGACACGGTGATGTATTTATAATAACCCATGACGTAAAATAAGAGTCTTAATTTCAATGAAATATGTCCCAAAAACCTCTAATGGAAGGCTGGTGGGGGTGACGGAGTGGGAGGGAGACCACATAAAGGGAATTCACCAGCATCCCAACTTTGGTTCCACATGGGCTAGTTTCCATTTCTGCCATGTTGCTGAACATCTGGCATCCAACACCCTCATCCTGAGCCACCTCCTTCTCTTCCAATTAGCAGCAAACACCCCCCTTGCCACCCCGTTACCATGTCACTGACAGCATCACTTAAAGAGCCGCAAATGAGATTTTTTTTCTACATTTGACTCTGAACACCTACTGCTTCTCAGCRGTTAGAGAAGAAAGTTTTTTTTCCCAACAGGGGAGGATATCTATGTACTTTAAGGCCTGCTGAGAAGTCACTCAGTTGGACTGTAATGTAGAAGAACAGCTCCAAGTATCATGTAAAAGGCAACTTTACATTGATCTAAGGAGAGGATATTTTACTGCTGCTTCTGGTTGAATGTGTCTGGTGTTGCAAGGAACAGTGGTGTGCCTGACCACTTTCATGCAACAAAGTGAACTGTCATACTGGGCCCATTCAAAAGATAGTTGTTTGGTTTGGTTTTGTTAGACTTGGGTTTTACCTGCAGTAGAAAAAAAATCAGACGAATCGCAAGGCGAGTTCAGAGCGGAAGCCATCCAAACGACTTCCATCTAAAATAACTCAAAGCTTTGCAAACACTTGATTTCTTCACAATGCATGAGACAGCTTTGTACTTTTAGTTTTCCCAACAAACAAAACGTGACTTGCTCTACATACATTAACAGTATTGAAGATATTCTGTTTGAATCCCTTGATTACCCAGACACCTTGCACTGTATTACTCCACCCGTATTCCTTTTGGTATCAGAACATGGACTAACTTTGTCTCTCCAGGTTGTTTTAAACTCAGTTTTCTCTTGATTCTGGCTGAGACTGAAGCACAACCACTCTGAGTTCACAGTAAAAGGCATGTGTGTTGCAACAGATGTGTGCAGATATTCTGTGTGACGTCTAACTCCTGCAGTCTGTAATAAGAAAACAGGCCTTTTATTCAGCGTGGGACACTCCAGCTCTGGTTTTCTGGCTGTTCAGGGACTTATTCACATGAGTTGTATTATTTGACACTGTGAGCTACCACGAAAACTGAGGACTCTAAAGTCTTCATCCATCTTTCTGGTAACAATTTAGTCCCTTGCCTGAAAAAAGATCAGACTTGTGCCTTTCCTTCTCCTATTTCTCTTCCACGGATCTGGGCTTTTGTCCTGTTTTTACCACTGTGTTGGTTTTTTTTTTTTTTATCGTTGCTGGTGGTCCCTCACACACAGGAGGTCCACCCACATGTTCACATCTTTAAACAGCAGCTTTTTCTTTGCTAAAATGTGCTGAAGTCTTTGAATTAGCACAAAATCTGCCTCAACCCATGATGATTTTCCCTCGCTGTAAGGAGTTTATTCACATGAAGTGTTTCAGGTTGCGTTAACTCCTTGTGTTGTATTATTGCTTTTGTTGGCCATTAGGTTGGTACCAGAACTAAATAAGTCAGTGACTTGCTGCAGAGCTGTTTTCACTGTGACAGCAGCCAAGAAAAGCACTGCACTGAACTTTAGGACTTTTACTGGAGGCTCAGTCTCCTTTGTCCTTTCTTTCATTTTCTCCTTTCCTTTAGCAGAGTGACGCGTGGCTGTGTTTAATCCACTGTAGGCGTGACACCTGATGCCCTCTTGTTATGCCTGCCTCGTCTCTTCCCCCTGATGCCTCACTACCAGCACATCTATTTATACAACTTGTTATCCATGAGTGGAGCTTTCCTGGCAGGAGTCGCTGAGCTGTGCCAGCTTTGGGAAAGAATGCCCGGTCCTTCCTTCCACAGAGGGCCTGCTCCAGGTCTGTGGAAGGATCGCCCACTTCCTTACTGTGTTCTGCTTATGTAAGCAGGAGACCTGCTCGGATTGACACTTCGGTGAACTCGTCGCAGAGCTCCAGATTTTCTGAAAAATACTTTCTTTTGCACATGAGATGAGGAAGAGCCCCAGATTTAAGTTTGGTTTATTTTGTAGTCTGTTTGGAAAAGTTTATTACACAATGGGCTCGAACCGATTTCTTGGAATCAGTCTCGTGCACTTTCTGAAGTAAACTATTTTTTTACACTAAATCTTTTTGCAAGTAAAATAAGTACCCTAAATATAAGTAATTACATTTACTGGTCAACGTTTCTACAAATAGATTATGTATTTATAACAGTGAACAACACTGTTATACTGTCCCTCTATGTTCACAAAAAAGTCTCAGAACTGTCTGAGCTTTAAAACTGTTATACAGTATCTGTGACTAACTCCTGAAATCAAAAAGCGTTTTTTAATTACTTTAACCTGTCAGACTTGCACCTAACATTTTTAACACATTGTGTCCTAACGTGACTGTCAAAACAAACCTAATACAGGTGAGTTTAAATGTTGAAAAGCTTTTCTGAGATGTGAGGGTGACTTCAGTGGTTGTGGGCTCATTTGGACTCATCAGACCAAAGCAGGCCTGAACTGTGTTTCATTGTTATCCAAGCAACCAGACGCAGAGATGCTGTGACACTCGACCTCCCGATGGTGTAAACTCAATGTTCTGTGAATGAGCTGGATTCTACATTAAATTACGTCAAACGAAGAAATAGAAATCAGCAAATTAGTACTTTATTTGAACTCTTAAAAAGCACACAGGTCTCTTTGCCCAACTAAAGAAAAAGTGGTCTGTTTTTTCAGTTTGGTTGTATGGAGTACTCRTCAGTATTTTACCTGCAGTGGATAGCTGCTAGCGATTTCATGGGTAAAATATCAACCATCTAAAACATAATGTGAACAATTTCTATTAAATATTTTAAGTTTTCCCCAAATTTGACTTTCTTGCCCCCCTTTTTATCCAAACATCACGTTACAACAACACGTTATTTTGTGAGCACTGGAGTGACTAATAATAGCTTATTGCTGATTGAGAAGGAGCTTTTACTTTGCTGGTTTTATCCTAAAGTAAYTACGACAAGGGATTATAATAACTGATCATGAAAGGGCAAAGATAACTATAATTCAATAGAACAGCTGCTGGTTATCAGTGGTTATCACTTTGATTCTTTATCAACTCAAATGTGACTGCTGGTAAGAGCAATGAGATCAAAGCATACAGTCAACATAGTCTGAACACAACCTTTTGTTTCCTAAGAATAGAACAAATTGGATTTTGATGGCAACAACAGATCCCAAGCAACTGTCAAAGTGTCATATTTACTGCTGTAAACTGTAAACATTAAGAGCTGAAGAGGGCAGAAGCTGGTTTTTTTGAGGGGCACATCTCAGTCTTTTCTGATAGGTTTCTAGCTGTTCAACAGCCTTACATTACTTTGCTAGAGGTTTTTTTATTTATTTATTTTTCCCGCCATGCACAATTTTTTTTTTATTCATTACTGGCTTGGAGTTCAGATATGGCAGTTCAGCACCTGGACCTTCTACAATGAAGCCATGCTGCTGTAATGGATGCTGGACTTGGTTTATAGTTCATCTTGCTGGAATTTCTGAGGTCTTTCATGAAAATGATGTCATCTGGATGGGAGCAAATCTTGTTCTGAAACGTGTACGTTTCTGCATTGATGGTGCCTTTATAGATGTGTGAGCCGACTATGCTATAGTCACTAATGCACCCCCATCCCATTAGAGGGGCAGATTTTTGAACTGTGTGCAGAAAGGCTGGTTGATCTGTCTTCTCTTTAGTACAAAGAACAGACCCCAGGACAATTTTCTACTTTGCCTCAGTCCATTTTCGATGAGCTTTGGCCCAAAGAAGACAATGTGTTTCTGGATGTTGTTCCTAAACGTCTTCTTCTTTCATGATCAAGTTTAACCGGCATGYGTGGATAGTAGAGCAACTAGTCTAATGTGGAAGTTTCCTTGCTTTTAATGCAGTGCTGCTTGAGAGCATCCATCACTGACCTTCAGCTTCATCCTTTGTGCACAGACATTTCTCCTGATCTTTTAAAYATTTTATTATTGTGAACATAGATGTTTCTACTTTTTTAAAGATGCTTTTTTGCAGACTGGTGAACCTYTCTGACCTTTGAGATAGACAGCCTGTCTAAAATTTTCTTTTCACTCCCAGTCCTCTGACCTGTTGCTAATTAATCTAGTTATTTGAAAAATTATTTTCCTCATGTTTTCTTTTYATTGCACCACTTTATAGCCTTTAGTCTCCCATGTTTTAACTTTTGACATATGTTGTTCCTATCAAATTCAAAATTGCTTTATATATATTTATATTTTATATACAAAAAGTTCTTATTTGAAAAGTTTACTAACTCCCACTGTGAAAAATAAGATTTAAGATTTATCATCATCACCTTATATTTTTAATAATGTACCAATTCTTTAAGAACTGGGTTTGTACATCAATTCTTGCCTAWTGCAAACATAAATTATTGCGTACATGTTTATATTTTATTTTGATTAATACATTTTTACAGGTTTATTGTAGCGCAAAATGACAAAAAAATGTTTTTTTCTAGCAACAATTCTAAACTTATTTTGCATCACTGTTTGTAGCAACATAACACCTCTATAACTGTTCATATATAAAATGTTTATACAATATTCTCTGGGTGAACTAAATGTTAATCTTTACTGACTAGATTTAGGACTTGTTTTAGTGGCAAAAAGATCAGTTTTAATCTAAAGTGAGACAGAGAAAAGTTCAGCTTAGTTTTACAAGCAGAGGCAGAGTGCAGCCTTATCAGCATGACTACAGCTGAGATATGGCTAAGCCACTTACTGGCAATTACAGGCAGGAACACACACACACACACACACACACACA
>NW_013952599.1:330766-334550 GCF_001266775.1 Austrofundulus limnaeus
AGAGAGAGAGAGAGAGAGAGAGAGAGAGAGAGAGAGAGAGAGAGAGAGAGAGAGAGAGAGAGAGAGTCTGTTTTGCTTTAAAATCATCTTGAACTCAGGAAGACCTTTGAACATAACAGCAACAAGTAAAACTCTCTTTAAGTACTGAACGAGATGAGTTATGTGCTCTTTGGYTATATTTAATTAAATGAACACAAGTCTGAAGCAGTATCTAAAAACAGGGTTTAAAATGATTAAACACCTCTATGTTCAAACCAAAATTGGCAGTTTTTTTCTTTTCTTCTAAGATTCATGTTTAAATCTGAAGGAAAGAATRGGTGGGATATTAATATATTCAGTGAAGACAAAAATTTTTTAAATGGTTTTAGTTACAAGATGTATTTGCATTTTATAAACCAATATTAGTGAAATTTTTATGTTGAGTTACCCTTTCATTTCAAAGACAGCTGAACAATCTGAGGAATCTAGGGGTCTCTAGTGGTCAATGAGTAAACTGCAGGCTTCACGCAGATTTTCAGCAGCACTGTGGAGTTTTCCTAACTCATAATCAAGTAACTAAGTGCTTGCTTTGAAAACTTGTACATGAATAAAACCTGTATAAAAAGATAAAGAAATGCAGTAAAAAATTATATCCTTATTAGGGAGGGAAAAATCTAATAAATCTTTTTAAATTTGTGCTCCACTACATTTCTTCTACATCGTCTTATTTTATTTTGGAGTTTGTGAGCTGATATGATTTGAAACAAACCTCCTGCACAGTTTTGAGGTTTCTTTATGCTTCTGATGTGTGATGAGTGCGAGTGATAAAATATTGATCAGTTAAATRCATTTTCTGACTCAAGTTATTCTTACAACCAACAATCTTTAAACCAAGGCTTTTCAACTAAATTGTTCCAGGGGCCAGAGTTACAGCTGATCAACAGCTGGGGGACCGAACATCCAGCAATTAAAGTCATTATGTAAATAAACCAAGTATTACAAAGATCTGTTACCTTTGAATTAGTTTACTTTGCTGCATTTAACCATGAATATAACATTCAGAACCCTGTGTAAAATAGTCATAATTAAACAATATCAAAAACTAAAATAACACATTCTGCCTCTGATTTAACATAAATATTATTTTGACATCTCTGACTTACCAAATTTTTAAAACCAATTTTATTTTCACTTTCATAGTTTTATCTTCAACTGCTTGTAGTTTTAACTGTCTTGGATGTTCATAGAAATGTTTTTACCAGCTTCTAGCTAAGATCCTGACGTTTCTGTGGATACCAAACATGTCTATGTTTAACTAAAAGAACTTAGAGTAATTAAAGTAGAAAACTGGGGTTTGGGCTTAAGAGATGAATGAACCAACTGACGGATTGAACTTTGGTCACATTCGGCCCGCAGGCCACYAGTTCAATAGCTCTGCTTTAAACTGACAGTAAGTATGAGAAGTTGGAGAAAGCTCTTTAGTACAACTTCATGTCAAACAAGTCAAATCTATTTTCATCTTCTTCTTCATGTCCCTAGTTGAGTCGAGGAAACGGGTCCAGGACACACACCCAGACATCCCTCTCCCTAGCAACACTCTCTTGTGGATCTTATCTGGCCCAGAATTCGCTGTATGCAGCAAACTCTGGATCTTCCCCTGGGTCTATGAAAAGCTCCAAAGGGAAGAAACCAGAAGGCATCCYAATCAGATGCCTGAACCACCTCAGCTGACTCMTTTCGAAGTGGAGGGTCAGCAGTTCTACTCCATGCCGACGTTTGACTCAGCTCTTTCTTGACCAARATTGAAATATCCAAAGCAACCCTCTCATTACTGAGGACGATGCCCCAATCCATCTATCCATCTCCTGCTCCATCCTAYCATCACTGGTRAACAAGACACCCAGAYGCGTAAGCTCCTTCACTTGAGGCAGTAACCCACCACTCCGACCTGGGCATTCAACCCTTTTCTGGTAGTGCATGCTGGAAGTCTTGGCTTGAAGACATCAACAAAACCACACAATCTGCATAAAGCAGAGACAAGACTGTGAGGTTCCCAAACCAGTCACCCTATTCTCTATGACTGTGTCTTGAGATCCTGTCCATTGAAAAAAACACACACACACACACAAATTGGATCAGAGACAAGGGACAAACCTGGTAAAGTCCAACCTGCACCAAGAAAAAGYTCAACTCAAAGAATGTGGACACAGCCCCTGCTTTGTAAATACAGGGAGTCCTCAAAAGCAGCCTACACTCTATACTCCTGCAGCACCCCACGAAGAATGCCTCAGGGTGCAAGGTCATAAGACTTTTCAAGATCCACAAAACACACGTAGACCKGAGAGGCAAACTCCCATGACCCGCTCAGCATCTCTGCAAGGGTAAAGATCTGGTCCACTGTTCCACAACCATGAAAAGAGCCACACTGCTCCTCCTGAATCTGAGGTTCCACAATCAGTCGGAGCCTCCTTTCAAACACCCTGCAGTAAACTTTCCCAAGGAAAGAACAAAGTATGATCCCACAAGTCAAATCCTTCAATAACCCAAACCATAATAAGAATAACTTAATATARTTCAACTGAATTTGGGGTGAAGACATTTGTGATAAAAAAAGATCAAAAGTTAGTGAAGACTGACTGGGTGCTAAAGATTTCYATTGTTCACTTCAACTGTATGTTTTTTTAACAATGTCTCCAAACAGGCCAAAACGTACAAATAGAGATCCRTTAATGTGAGCTGAGCTGGATGTTAAAATTCATACTGTGGGATAGTTACACCTATTCATTTCAATGACACAAGTCACACCATCACACCGTAGCAGCCTCAGACCAGGGTGCCACTTTAATTCAATTATCCTTTCTGCAAGTCCTCAGTAATTGAGTCCCCCCCCCCCCCCCCACACACACACACTTTCAGAAACCCCCCTGAAATCTCTCTGCACTTCACTAGCCAGAATAAAAACACCACCTTTCACGGAAACAGTACATCCTAATTTGCATAAATCTCCCCTTAATTAAGACATTAAATATGATCTTTGGCTCTGGAAAATGCATATAGACTCATATTCATCCCTGAGCAGTGAGGGCCTGTAACRCGATTAAAAGCTGCCTGAAGACATCCATGCATGGTGCGATTTCCCACTCATTGTTTCTGYAGACAAAAAGGATTAAACACCACTGAGTCAGGCTCATCTCTGCAATACTCTCAGTAGGAAAAAAAAACTGCTCAGAGCTTTGAGGGGAGTCTTAAAACCATTATGTAAAGTGTAATCCCRCTCAATAGTACATGTTAGATACCATCCAAATAATAAATTCATTTCTAAATTGAACTTGACTTGAAAGACATGATTAATAGGAGCAAGTACAGCCTCCAGAAACCAAATCCTGTGGGGGTGTGCTTCTCACAATATATAAACACACACTAGTACTTTAGGTTAAAGGAATGGTCTTGTCATTTCTGAAGTCTGCTGGGATTTGAGGAAATGTTTGACTGGKTAGATGTGCTGACTGGGCAGATTGATACATTGTCAGCCTCAGCATCATCAGTGTAAACATCCTCTGCAGACAAACACTATGTTCAGTAGTGGTTTAATATTAAATAATGTAGCATTGTTTCACACCATGTTGTTCACTTTTTAAAAATTGCCAAGCTATTGAATAGGAAATTGAATATTGTCCTATTCCTAACGTGGCAAGATTAATAAAGGTTAGTGATATATTTAACTGACAGCATATACTGAAATCAGACAGCAGAAAGTCACAAGTCTGACTCACTGAAAACTTTTTCAGTTTTACTTCCTTAATAT
>NW_013952599.1:336341-338626 GCF_001266775.1 Austrofundulus limnaeus
GTTGCAGATGGACCAAGCAGCAGCTCTTCAAAACACATGCAAAGCCAATACCTTCAAAATATTTTATTTAAAACTTTTTTATCAGTAATGTTATGAAATAATTGAGAAAAACTAATATTTTTAGAGTTCTACCAATGAAACTGTAAAGTAAATGTAAAAACGTAAGTTCTGATTGAATCGGCTATCCTAAGTTTGGTTTAATGAAACCATTTTCTGTGACCTCATTGCTTTTAGTAAAGAAACATAAAGCAGAAAAGCAGACACATCTGAAAAGAGATAAGTACATTTTAAAATATGTCAATAAGAGGCTAACTGTTGGATAATTGCAGGTAAGTTAATAGTTCAGTATTTTCTACCTTTTTATCTTCTGTGTTCCTCTCATTTGTTTTCTTTCCTATTTTTGTTTTTTAAGTTTGTTTAACATCTTTCTGCATCCCTCACACTCACCTCCTTTTAGTCCCTTTTCTCTCTCTCAGAATGTTTTCAGACAAGCTCTGAAATTACTGTTATTATTATTATTATTATTATTAGTAGTAGTAGTAGTAGTAGTAGTAGTAGTAGTAGTAGTAGTAGTATTGTTGTTGTTAATAATATGTATATTTGCACATGTTCACTCACCAGTTTTGTTTCCAAAGTTCTATAAATCAAATTATAAACCTATTTGTTTTCATTATTGCAAGAAATAAATCAAAATGAGCAATTTGTGTCAGTTTGTGTTTTTCCTGGGTCCTGAYTGGCTGCTAGTGGTGATTAACTGCAGCTGCAACCCATCCTCCTGATGAGCTCCTGGGCTTAAAAGGTGATCTGGTCTTCGGTTAATTCTTTAATTAGCCTTTAATTAGGCAGGTGCATAAGTTTGGGTACCAAAAAAAATCTTATCTCAATATTAAGTAGATACTCCTTTTGCAGAATAAACAGCCTCTAAACACTTCCTACAGCTTCTAATGAGAGTCTGGATTGTGGCTGAAGGTATTTTAGACCATTCTTCTTTACAAAACATCTCTACTTAATTCATGTTTGATGGTTTCTGAGAATGGACAGTTCTCTTTAAGTGACACCACAGATTTTCAATGATATTCAGATTTGGGGACTGAGATGGCCATTCCAGAACGTTGTACTTGTTCCTCTGCATGAAGGCCTCAGTAGATTTTGAGCAGTTTTTAGGGTTGTTGTCTTGTTGGCATGATGCAGCCCTGGCTTCAGCAGCTTCAGCTTTGTCACTGATTCCTGGAYATTGGTCTCTGCTGATATTGATTGGAATCCATGCGTCCCTCAACTTTAACAAGATTACCAGTCCCTGTACTGGCCACGCAGCCCCACAGCATGATGGAACCACCACCAAATGTTACTGTAGGTAGCAGGTGTTTTTCTTGGACTGCTGTGTTCTTTTTCCCTCTATGCATAATGGTCCTTGTTCTGCCCAAATAACTATTTTAGTTTCATCAGTCCACAGCACCTTATTCCAAAATGAAGCTGGCTTGTCCAAATGTGCTTTAGCATACCTCAAGCAGCTCTGTTTGTGATGTGGGCAGAGAAAAGTCTTCCTCTRCATCACTCTCMCATACAGCATCTCCTTGTGCAAAGTGTGCTGAATAGTTGAACGATGCACAGTGGTGCACATCAGCAGCAAGATGATGTTGTAGGTCTTTGGTGCTGGTCTGTGAGTTGACTGACTGTTTTCAACATCCTTCGCTTCTGTTTATTGGGGATTTTTCTTGGTCTGCCACTTCGATCCTTGACTTGAACTGTACCTGTGGTCTTCCTTTTTCTCACAATGTTTCTCACAGTGGAGAGTGAAAGCTGAAATCTCTGAGATAGCTTTCTGTATCCTTCCCCTAAATCACGATGTGAACAATCTTTATTTTCAGCTCATTTGAAAGTTGTTTTGAGTCTCCCACGCTGCCACTCTTCAGAGAAGATGCAAAGAGGAGAAAAACCTACAATTACCTCCCTTAAATACCCTTTCTCATAATTGGAGTCACCTGTTTGTGGAGGTCAAGGGTCACTGAACTTACCAAATCAAATTTAAGTTCCAATAATTAGTTCTAAAGGTGCCCAAATTTATGTGCCTGCCTAATTTTGTTTAAACAATTATTGCATACTTTCTGTAAATCATATAAACTTCATTTCACTTCACAAATATCATTGTGTTTGTCCCCTATGATATATTTTACTGATTTTTTATCCAAACAATCAATGATTTATAAAGGTAAATCAGGTAAATTAACAAGGCTGCCCAAACGTTCGCACCCCACTGTGTGTGTGTGTGTGTGTGTGTGTGTGTG
>NW_013952599.1:338761-386904 GCF_001266775.1 Austrofundulus limnaeus
ACATACAACAAAGTATTGAGATGAACTTTTGTTATTGACCAATTACTTTTTTCCACCATTATTTGCAAAAAATTATTTAAAAGTCAGACAAAATGATTTTCTCAAATTTTTTTTCACATTTTGTCTCTCATAGTTGAGGTCTACCTATGATGTCAATTACAGGCCTCTCTCATCTTTTTAAGTGGGAGAACTTGCACAATTGGTGACTGACTAAATACTTATTTTCCCCACTGTATGTCTCTACAGTTGCTACATGATATTGTACTTGTGCTACATTATGTAGTGTCGAGTAAACTGGAAAGCAATTAATCCAAAGATCTGATTGACTTTTCTGGATGCTGCAACTTGACTCATCTGCATCCAAAGAATAAGAATGTGGGTATTCTATGTTCTGAAGATTCAGAACTCAGTCTGACTTGGCTTTATTCATTTATTTCTGTGTTGGTTGGTGGGGTTATCTCCCCCATGCTACCTGACATCACAGTCTGTCTCCCATTGAAGCACCTGAGTACCTAATGGGGATCTGCTGGCTGGTGCTGTTGACATGCTCTCTGCAGACACCTCCCTCCCTTTCCATCTGTCTGCTGTCTCAGACTGCTCAGTGACAGCTCCATACCAGTGATGATCACACAGCTGGGGCACACACACACACACAGCTGGAGAACACACACACACACACACACACACACACACACACACACACACACACACACACACACACACCAGTGATAAATTCACAGCGAGGCAGAATGCCAAAACTAGCCTCCCAGCTCCAGAGGAATAAAAAAAATCACCACAGCCATTTTGTTCACTTACAGAAATTACTGCTCGTTTACTCAAATCAACCCAACAAAATCCCGACATGATTTAACTGCATTTTTTACTCAGTTTATAAATAAATTATAGCACTTAGTTAAAACTGTTATTATTAACTGTCAGAGAAGAAAAAATGGTGAAATAACTTTGAAAAACCATGATTTACAATTAGTTTGACATTTTAAAAAATTGTAAAAAATGTAACAACATACAACATGAAAAATAAAGTTTCCCTACTTTGGTTTTCTACTTAATGATGTCAGTGGATATGTTTCATTCTGTTAGAAGCTGTTTGCTACAGGCAATAAACCAAACATGTTACATTAAAAACACACACACAAATCTGTCACGAGGAGACAAACACATTAAATCCAGCAAATTCTCTGGAGTTTTAACACACAACAATTATTTATTCACACTATTCATTACAAGATATCCATCTACAAACAGCATCATTTCCATTAGGAGAAACATTCCAGCATCGCAAAGCTGCTGTTTGTCCCTTCCGTTGTTCTCCATCACCAGTGCCCATTCCTTGGATAGTAAGATTGACTATTTACAGCTGCTGCACACGTTGCATGAAGTAACAGATGCTTCTTTGTGTTTTCACTGAAACTTGGCTCAGAAAAATGTTTTTATCTCAGTAATCCAGCAGGACAGGTTAACATTTTTTTCTGTACAGTCACAGACACAAAAGCTCCAGTGTCCTAGAAATGCAGCACGTTTTGAGCTCAACAATAAAAACAGCAACAACAAGGGTGAGGAAATGTTCTAAACATGACCCCACGCTTCAGCTGGAGGTTCCTGCAAAACCCCAATCAGAATGCCTGAAGGAAAACAATCACAAGTCTTCAGATCTGTGCAGACTGGAGACTCACTCGCATGATTAGCAGTGAACAAAGGTGAAGATCTGGTTGAAATCCACGTTCCTCCTAAATCCAAGGTTTGATAATCGGCCAGAGCCTCCCTCCAAACACCCTGGAGTAAACTTTCCCAAGTAGACTGAGAAGTGTGTCCCTTGATGGAACACACTCTCTGGTCTCCCTTTTCTTTGGACCATCATCTTAGTCTGCCACTTCACAGGTGCTGTCCTAGTTCTCTGAAGAGATGTTTCAATAAAGACAGCCCTACAATGTCACGAGCCTTCAGCATCTTGGAGTCAATCTTGCAAAGTAGATTATGAACTACCTCAGCAACTAGGGATGCACGATAAATCGGCATTAACATTGGTATCGGCCGATATTGGTCATTTCTTAGAATATCGGTATCGGGCCGATATGTAAAACTGGGCCGATATTAAAGTCCGATATTGATTTCCCACGTTTTAGCTTTGTGTTTCTGTTTTGAGAGGGGAAATGGTTCGTTGAGCAGCATCTGTTTGATCATGATAGTGATATTGACACTGTGCAGCCAGGAATAACTGAAGTAGGGAGCCATGTCAGAGGTCTGGTTGTTTATTTACGGTATCAGAAAAATACCCAAGTGTGTTTGTGCGTACATGTACATAAATAATTTAATTAATAAATATCTCTTTTAAAGAGTAAAATTTGAGAAAATGGAGAATGTGAAACTACTTCAACATGTTTTATGATAAAGCCAGAACGCAAGGGTATTCTTCCCATCTTACCTGTGCAAGTGAAAAGTTCAAAGGAAACTAAGGCTGTTAAAACATATGCCTTCCTAGATCCTGGGAACACTGATACATTCTTCCCTGAAAGGCTCCTCAATGAATTTAACATTCAAGGACAAAAGGCTCAGATTCATCTTTGTACTAAGGGTCAAAGTAAGACTATGACCACCTCCATTGTTAAAGGGCTGGAGATTGCAGAGTTAAATGGTGAACATGTTCATCAACTTCCTACTGTGTTTTCTCAGAGGGAAATGCCAGTATCTACAGACAACACCAGTGAGGAGGAGCTGTTTAAATGGCCCTATTTAAACAACATCAAGCTTCCTCGCATACATGCTGGTGTAGACGTCCTAGTTGGCACAAATACATCTAAACTAATGGAACCTTGGGAGGTGGTTAACAGTCAAGGACTTGGACCCTGTGCTATCAGAAGCTTGCTAGGATGGGTCATAAATGGATCAACAAAAGGCTGCAAGGATAATGAGGATGGCTACCCCTCAGTTCAAGTCAACAGAACTACAGTTGACAAGATTGCAGAACTTTTAACCAGCCAGTACAACTAGGACTTCATTGAAAGGTCAGAGCAAGAGGAAATGTCAAGAGAGGAACAAAAATTCATAGACATTATGGAAAGATCTGCACAGCTGGAAAATGGACATTATAAGCTCAATCTGCCTTTCAAAAACAAAGAAATTTTCATGCCAAACAACATGTCTATTGCCCGGCAATGTATCATCGGTCTGAAAAGGAAACTTACAAAAAAACTAAAGTTTTCATACAGAATATACAAATTTCATGACTGATGCCATTAATAATGGATTTGCAGAAAAGGTTCCACAGCATTAGCTGACAATAACAAAGGGTAAAGGGTGGTAYATACCACACCATTGTGTAAACCATCCACAGACGCAGCTACGGGTCGTATTTGATTGTGGAGCTGAGTATAAAGGGGTCTCGCTCAACAGTATACTTTTACAAGGCCCAAACTTAACYAGCTCATTGATGAGATTTACTGAGGTTTTGTCAGGAACATGTGGCATTAATGGCAGATATAAAGGCCATGTTCCACCAGGTTAAGGTGTCTGAGAAGCATGTGGACTTTCTACGTTTCAATGGTGTAGTGACGCATAATGATATTGTCAGCATTATATAAAAACAACAATAATTTAGCATGAGTTAAGTTTGTTACTAGTTTATAAAGTTAATACTAATGCTAAACCACTCATCAAAATATTAATTCCGCTAATAGCAGGCTAGTGGATGAGCAGAACTGTGCCCACCATTGCAATCCACAAAATTTTCCTTCAATCATCTAACAAACCCCAGGTACATCTCAATAATGCTGATTTAGATAAGAACAGTTTTGTTTCACTATAAAATAAAAAAATGGTCAAATCTTTGTTTCCTTAACTTGTTCGAATGCATCTTCTCATATTTGCATCTACTTATCTAGATTCTTTTCTATCATTTCTCCCCTTTAACTGCTTCCAGTCTTGAACCTTCTCGCTGTTGTACATGGATGTCATGTCTTCTGGCCCTGATGAAAAATACATGAAGAAAATGAGAAAAGAAAAAGACAACCAGCTGAGGGACTGAGGTACACATGAACCACATACATCAAATACAAACGACTGGATGAATTTCTGAATAATTTTAGAATGATAAATCTCATCACCTCAGGCAACATTTGATGATAAAATAAATTTTCTTTAACTCTCTGTGCCTTTTTTTGTAAATCGTTTTCCCGGGTTTGTTAAACTTATTCTTGCACATCTTCCTCCCACCCGTTCAATGTTTACACTTGCTGTTCTCATTCCCTCCTGACTTTGGAGCAGCCTCCCTGTTTATGCTTGTGAGGCGGTTCCTCAGAGCATTCCCTCCACCCTAAATGGGATTACATGAAATTCCCGATGCCAGCTCCCCTCATTTCACCTCTGCATGCTTCACACCCTGTATTTCCCCTCAAGGAAAAACTACAGCACTCCATGAAAGATTAGCAGAAAAAATCCAATTACTCCTGTGAGAAACTGATCACATTTAACCAAAACGTGGTCTCTTTTCAGGTTTATGTAAGCAGGGATTCTTTGTTTGTTTGGTTTTTTGTTTGGTTTTCTTTTATTAATTTTTCCTGACAAGAACTGCTACCTCCCTGGTTTTTTCCCATTGAATCTGTCTGGCTGCTTTTTGTCATTAATTTTACAAGCACTGACACCAAATTATTCATTTTCATTGTTCGTAAACAGTCTGACGATTCATCCAGATAAAATTCAATTTCTCCAGCTGACAGCTCAGGCCTCTTCGGCTCTCCGTCCTTCTCTCCCCTCCCGCCCCGGTGACAGCCCGCCGACTTTTAATGCCCAATTGATTCCGTGGCCTTTTTGTTCTGTAACAACACAGGCAGCGAATAAATGGGATGGCCTCCACACTGCGAGCCCGTGACCCTGGATGGATGACCCTGCTTGGCTGGATAACAGGCAGCAGAGGGGGGGGAAACCTCGAGAGGCGGCTTCCATTGGTTTGGTGAGGAGTGAGTTAGAAATGAAGGAAACGAGGGCAGAAAGTGACGAAGAACAACTACAAAACTCAAGGAGCCAAACTTTTCCTTTTCTTCAAACCAAAACCTCTGAGATACCATGGCCTAGTTTACTATTTATACAAGAGTGGGGTTTGTGTTATGTGTGAGTGGATGTGTGTGTAATGATGTGGACATAATGAGGACAGATTAAGGTCATTCGGGCAGTTGGGGTGGTGGTACACCTGTAGGGGCTGCAGCGGGCTAAATAAGAGGAATGATGTATGGGAGATAGGACGGTGTTCGCATCCTCTGGATCACACAACATTGGAGCCCAGAATTAGAAACAAAAAGTTGTCGTCATCACCATTATCACAGTGATCATCATCCCCCCATTCATCATCACCTACATCGCCCTCGCCATCATCATCATCCATCATCCGAGCTGGATATGGCGGTGTAACCGGCTGGACAAATATAGGCAGGGTGAAGCAACTCAGTTACGTCCCTCTGCTGGGATGAAACACAMTGGAGACAATCATCCTCTTAAACTGCTGTTTTTTTGGGCAATACTGTAATCGCCTTCATGTGTCTGTCTGGGTAGGTGTGTATGTGTGTGTTTGTATGGGTTTTTCCTACAACGTGGGGAACATTTTCCCAAAAAAAAGCAGCCACGGGGACCAATGCCTGGTCCCCACGGGTCCAAATGMAAATTACGGGTGGGGGGTTAAGTTTAGGACCAAGGTTTAGGTTAGTTTTAGGGTCTGGTAAGTACCTGTGAGGTTAAGTTTAGGGTAAATGGTCAGGGTTAGGTTAAAATCTAAAAAACATGAATGGAAGTCAATGCATGGTCCCCATGGGGTTGAAGAAGTTGTGTGTGTGTGTGTGTGTGTGTGTGTGTGTGTGTGTTCCCACCATATCTCAAGAACAGTGGGGAGGATTTTGTTGCCAAAGTGAATGGGTAAATGCTTAGAGGTGATTACTTTTTGAAGTAAATTAAATCCAAGATGACCGAGTTCAACCCAGTCAAACTGGCAGGCAATCTGCATTCGGCCTCAAAATGCTAGGCCTTTAATTTTTTTGTTTGTTTTTTTAATCACAGTTGTTCGGATGCTTTCGCTCTGCTTTTTTGAAATACAAATATATACATTCATTTTCATTTTGTCACAGAGTAGCTACCCTAAACACAAAATGCAATGGTTTATTGAAAAGGCAAAAGAAAAAAAAGTGTATCGTTTCATTTTTAGAATACTGTGAGGTTCACAGAGAACAGTCCAATTCTCAGTTTCCATTAAAGATTTTGGCGTAAAAGTCCTATTTTGGTCTGTATGTTTAAAAAAAAAGGATGCATGATGTAAATTATGTTTAATCAGGAAGTAAAGTTTTCAAGATTTGAGGAATCAAAATAAGTAACTGATTTAATTTTATGGTTATAAACAAATTAACTAATTAAATACGCAAATAAATGTAAATTAACTGCATATCACTACCATGAATGTTGCGTTAATGTTCTAATTTGCAGCTATGTACATTCACAAACATGTAAGAAGTATCAATTCTGACTGATTCTTTAAGAAAATTTGCGGAYTTTCTTGCATTTTTGTGTTTCCCCCTGGCCACTAGAAGTCACAGCGCAGTGAGACRAGTTTAAATGAAAATGTTAGCTGTCGAAGGAGCCGAATGCTAACTAAACTTTAACARACACCTTGATTAGGTTATGGTTTCATGGTTTGCTTTGGAATTTTTCAAATATCTTCCTACAGCCCAAAAAAATTTACAAGATAAAAAAAATGTTTAGGGGAATTTGAAGTCTATTAAACAACAAAAATTTATTAATTAATTAAACAGGTTACTAAAGCTGGGGGTGGGTGTAGAGGGTAAGTAAAAAAATTGCTATCAATTTACTTTTAGAATGCAAATATTTTAAAGTTGCAGTGTTTACATAATTACTATAAAAACAAAGGAAAACTGCACCTTCATTTTTATAGTAAATCATATTTACCATATTAATCTTCAATATGCACCATCTTCTGACTAGCAAATAATTTCTGTCATTCTTCAAGGGCATTGTATCAACAGAAAAATCTCCACAAGTCATCCAGTTCACATCAGCCTCCGTCCTAAAGCAGTAAATAATGTCAGAGTGGCATTTTGAGCAGAACTGTCCCTGCTGGGCCTGAACAAGTCACAACAGACAACACTACTGTTGTCAGCAAGAAAATAAATAGGGCGAACGGCTGAACTCTACAGGTACACAGGTAAGTAAAAAAATTAACGTACAAAGTCGAGTGAAATTGCACAATACACGAATCACGTTAGGTCATCAAAGACTAAATCTGCACTCAARGCAGTTTTCTAGGAAGCCAAAACATTCTAAGCGAAGGCAAAACAAACCTTATCTGACGTGTGTAGTCCTCAAAGCACCCAGAGATGAAAGCAATGATGTAACCTGTCTTTAGAAATGCTCGTTTCAAATGAAACCCTCCATTGGAATAGTCACAGCTCCAGTTAATGAACCTTATTTGTCATTCTGTGTTTGACACTCTCAAAGCCTCGAAAACTGAAAACTACAAGAGACGGGGAGAAAGGAATGTATGAGCGGGCAGGAGAGCAGGGAGGGTGGCAGGTGTGGGATATTCCACAGTGACACCAGGCGATGTGCTGAGCTCAGTCACGGCTGAAATGTTTATCAGAGTGGACATGCTGAGACGTGATGCTAAGGGATCCCACTGCATGGGCTGGGATGGGGAATTTAACTTGATATTTCCACTCACTCCAGTCTTCTATAGGGTACACAGTGTATTTTTTCAGCTTTAATCATGAAAGGTCTTGTTTTATTTTGATTTTGCTTAAACAAAAAGAAAAAAGTAATGCCTTCAAATTACTTGCGTCTGAGCTGCAGCTACATTTCAAATGTGATCCACACATAAAAAGCTTTCATTTGCATATTTATCAAATCTGGTGCCAAAAATAGTTGTAAAAAAGAGCACCCCTGTAATTTAATCAAACTAATGAGGATTTAGAGAATGTTGAGTGTGTGTATTAACAGTGGAGAAGTGGATACTGCTGATTGAAGTGATAATGTTTTTCTCATCAGTAAAAACTGTAGCAGCCTCTGAAGAAATGGATGCTTATGGGAGAAAGGATGCAGAGTTTAAGAGGAGCATTTTTCAAGCCTGCAGGATGTGAGCCTTTGATATTCAAGCTGCAGCACCACCTGAAGGTTTAGAACTAGGTTTCAGGCTTAATTGCTGTGTAGGCCATAGAGATCAGCAGCAACAAAACACGAATGTGAGACGAAGCATTTTGAGATGTGTTTTGTGATGAAGGAGTAACCTGTCAACCTCATGCACAAGCTATATTTCCACCAAATGGTGACATTCTACATCCCAGGAGCCAGCTTCAGTGAGCACACATCTATGGTACTTTACACCCAACTCTTATAGCCCATCCTACAGTTGGTAAGCCCACAGGAAGAGAAAACACTTGTTCATTTGAGCTCAACTTGACCAGCCCCTCAAGTTTAGCCCAGATGCTCACCAACAAGCCCCTCTCCACCTGGCTTCAGAGAGGGGCCCAACTAATAATCCATGTCTGAGCAAATTAAGCTCTTTGCTGTCTTCTGTCAATACGAGTATCAAGAATCACACTTTGTCTGACCTGTTAATGTTACCTAAGACCAACCTGTCAGAACAGAATAGTTCCTAGGATGGTTCTTCAGCCACTCTATGGTTAGGTGATGTTGATAAAAAAAATTAATCAAGATAATTTATGGCATTTAGTCTATGACAAAATGGTAAATGTCTGAACTAATAAAGGGCTTTACCAAGTCCAAGGACTCCAAATTTCTTTACACTACAGACATTCACCCATTCATACACACACTGGCTGTGTCTCAATTCACGGGCTGTGGCRGACGTTAGCCACAGCCTACGCAGGCTGTAGGCCACTCATGTCGGCTGCATAAACTATTGTGAAATGACATGGTCTAGTCTATGTGTGCATGACCATGCACTGCTTCATTACGGTGATACGTTTTACATCACATCGCTTCAGTTGTTTTTTCAAGGTATATCTTCACAAAATTCAGTTTTAATAAAAAATGATACAAAAATGCATTAATAATCTGATTTTAGCTCCAGTATCAGTACTTGTAACTGCGTTTAACATCTCATTCAGCCAAGTTGTTTAACTTACATTCTTCAGTCTGTGATAAAATCCCAAACTCCGCCATAAAATGTAAAAAAAAAATTAAATCTCTACCGTAAAACAAACCGACATACTCAGATACTCAGATGTAGCTGAAGTTTTCAGGATTTTGTTGGCCTCATTTATTGGCCACATGAGTAGGCGCCTAAGAAATGGAACAGCCTATGGTACGAGGCAGTGACGTAAGCAGCCGATGAACGCGGACAACGCCAGCTGCAACCCATGAATTGAGACACAGCCATCCACACACTGATGGTGGTAAGCTACAACGTAGCCACAGCTCCCCTGGGGCAGACTGACAGAGGTGAGGCTGCCATACACTGGTGMCACCRAACCCTCTGACCACCATCAGCAGGCAAGGTGGGTGAAGTGTCTTACCCAAGGGGACAACGACTGATRTGGATGGTGCGTGGGTTTGAACCGGTTACAGGACGACTCGCCTAGCCACTCCACMACAGCCTCCTCATAATATGACTATTATCAGATAACAGTTGTACTTTATTGAACCTAATTAAGTTACCTTGTGTTCAATGATTGTACTTATAACTCATCAAGTCACAATAACTTCTTTATTTTAACAGCCACTGTCCGCCCTGTGTTTYCTGCTTYCAGCGCTCACTTTGTTGCTCATAASGGACAGATTGACTGAGAGCWTCGTGAGTTCTCTGTTGAGCAGATTTGTTTCCACAATTCACTGATGGAGAGTTTGTTGTAGCCAAAGTCATGGTCTCAATCTGCATTTTCTGGCTTTTGTCATTATCCGGTTTATGGCAGTGTTTGAGGTGATTCAACAATTTGTAGTGGTACTGTGTGTTGTCTTCACTTTGCTGGCATCCTGCAGCACTAATAACAGTAATCGCAAAGTGGCAAATATTAATCGGCAGCAGGTTTTCTGATGATTAATTGCACACAATACATTTTTGCACAAGCCCATCAGCCACACCAACTCCACCATCTTGATATGGTGAGGACTCACAGAGGATTTATATTGTAATATATACTAACGTTAATGTACTGTGCTTATGAGCAAACATCTAATCTTTAATCGATCAGGTTTGCAAATTCATAACCCTCCTGATGTCAGCACGCATCAGTAAATTTGTAGAAAATAAATACATATTTCGAAAACATGAACAGCTTCACATTCTTTTCTGTGCAACACCATCACATCTCAACAATGCAGAGAATGTTATTTWAYGCAGCAGTTAAAARAARRAARRAAAAAAACATAGCTCATCTGAAAATGGCACAAGTGAGAGAAAACTGGCAGTAAGCATGCAGACAGGCAGGCAGTAATACAAAAATCTGCCACATCTGCGCTGATGGAGCCTTTATGAAGCCGAGCCGCAGTGACGACAGCACTTACAGCCTCATAATGTAGYGATTAGACTCACATAGCACGAGACCCGGTGACAGCGCTGCTCTCTGGGGAGCAGAGAAGTTGTCAAATGGGCCAGAAGAGCCTTCACAGAACTGATGCTGCAGCCATCGGCCCGAGCTGGCAGGGCCTCCACGTCTGGAGCATCCACCCCCTAATGCCGAACACTTTTCCCTTAAGGAGTTATAAATCACCTGCGTCGTGACAGCCCCATCATCAAGACGAGTCACCTTGGGTGGAGCTGCTGGCTTCTGCACTGGAAGACTCCGTGATGRTTCTTTTCCCTACTTGTTCCTCCATTTATCCTCTCTCACACACTCAGACACAGAATACAGGATTGTCCAAGCTCAGCAGCTGCCTCCTTATAAATAGTGTGTAGTGCCCTTTCTGTTGATTATACAGCGTGTAACAATATGAAAGCCTCTATCTGACCTGAGAAGAGACACATTGCTGCTACAGCTCAGCCTTTTACATCTCTGTAAAGTGTACACAGACGATAATGGAGCTGGAAAAACAWCACAGGTGAGAAAATGTGTGGATAAATGGGTTATGGTGTAAACAACCGATCAAGTTCCCTCATCCTTGTCTGACAGGTTGATGCCCTCTGTTTGTCACACACCTTCAGTCACAGGACCGTAAGAAAGTAATGGTTTTATACAGTCTGGTTCGATCAACATCCCTGATGTTGCTGAAATCAAAATAACACCATTGGATGGACTGAACATGTCATGTAACACATTTTTTCTGGTCAACTAACTGTAGATTCTTTTTTTTCCACTGATGATGGTAGAAGAGTGGTGCAAAAATACTGGATGTAATATGGGTTGCAAACAAAAACCATTGCTTTGTTTGACATTTATCTTCGATCTTGAAATTTTAGTTTGGTGATAAATTGTAGAGACAGAAAATATGAATAGTGACTACAAAAAACACAATAACTTCCAACAAGATTAGAGGTGAACACTAAGGTCAAAGGACACCAGAGTCAGATCACACCATCAGTCACTGTTTGAGCTAAAAGGGACTTAATGGAAGATGAGAACACCACCGCTGAAAGCAAATCAAAAATGTGATTCAAGAAATTGCTTAAATGCATTACGACAAGCTACAAAGGTTTTGAGAGAATGTCTTTTGGACAGATGAGACCAAACTGGGGCCGTCTGTCAAAAACACACATCAGCTCTGTGTTCACCGACCCAAAAGTGAACATGAACATAAACATTACCTACAGAGAAACATGGAGGAGGCTCATTATGTTCTAGAGCTGCTTTCCAGCAACTGGTCCAGGGTTGGATGGATCTGTGCAGCTTACAATAAAATCTTAGGACTATCAAGGTATTCTGGAGTGAAATGTGCCACCCAGCATCAAAAAGCTTGGTTTCAATCACAGCTCATGGTTCCTCCAACAGCATAATGACACAAGATAAACAGCTAAAAACACCCAAGAATGGCCAAGAACAAAACATTGGATTATTCTAAACTGATCTGAAACCTGTTGAACATCTGAGGAAGGAACTGAAAACGTCTGAAGAAAGAACCCTTCAAACCTGAGACAACTGGACCAGTTTAGTGGGCCAAAAATACAAAGCAATGTCTGATTTAAATCAGTTCATTTTTTTTGTTTTTTTTTTTGTCTTTGTCATTTTAAAGTTATTGACAATTGTGGGTCTCTATTTTTAAACAAAAGAGACACATAAATACATGTCTGGATCTGTAACAAGATTCATCTTTTTCAAAAACCTAAATACTTACAGATGATGTTGATCCTTTTAATTACTGTGTATTTCAAWTTACGATACTGTCCTGACACAATGGGCATATTTATTCACTCAGCAYTTAAACAAAAACATATCATTACTAAAACAAGGCAATACACAACAGACTTTTRAGCTTATCATAAAAGTAAGCAAAGCAGTCATTGATTATTCAAGTTGTGGAGCTGGTACATATTAGTTTATTGTGTTTTTAGTCACAATACAATGCTTAAACGTTATTTGTGTATTATTTCCTATGTTCTGTGACACCTTTCAGTTTTGCGACACCCCGTTTCCATATAACGACRCCCTCAGGGCACCTTGCCGATCTTCTGGTTTGCTGAGATTAAAATAGACATTTCTCTGGATGAGACGCAGCTTTCTCTCCAAAACACTTTCAGACCTTCAGCCTAAAATGTGGAAGCCTTCTTCTAAAAATCTGGTTGAAACCAGATGTTTACATACACTTAAGGTGGGAACATACTCGCTCCGACGCCGACAGGTCAACGCGCGGTCACATGGTTGTTCGGCAGTCGTTTTCGCAAAGACCTTTCATAGTCTCTACGACACCCCCGCACCGAATTCGGGGAACCCCCCTCCCTGAAACATACGTCACTGCATGGAGTTCCCCCGCAACAGCCCATAATGCAGAAAAAAAGGCAGATTTGTCACTCACCTGACGTATTTATCCACATCTGTCCTGGTTAAAGCTCCACCATTTTTATCAGTCAGATTCCTCCGTGTACAATGTGTTTTATCTCCATCCAATACATATACTATATATATATATATACTATAGTTCCTGCACACTGCTCCGAGCTCGGGGGAAGCCCTCCCTCCTGCTGAACCACACGTCACTGCATGTAATTTCTCCCCTCAACAGCAATGCAGAAAAAAAAAGTCACTCACCTGCCAGATTTTTATCCACATCTGTCCTGGTTAAAAAGCTCCACAGTTTCAGAGTCCTCCGTACCTGTTTATCTGTTATATCCGTTTATCTCCATTCATGAGTATTTCACGGTTTGACTATCTTTATAAAACTCTGCTTCCTGGTCGGCTCGGGGAGCGAGTCTGGTTTTTTTTTCCTTTTTTTTAACCGAGTGGTTGAAGTAAATGCAGMGCATAGCGCTGTCAGCACAAACACGCATGAGTTTTTCTCGGTTTGTCTATCTTTAAAACTGCTCAAAACAGTCTGCTCTAGTCAGAAGCGAGTTTTTGTTTTTTTCTTCTGCCGTGTCCGTCCGAGCCCTTTCAGTTCAGACCAATCGCACATTACTGTCAACAAGGGAAGGGGGGTCAAAAAGTTCTGCCGGGGGCTTGTGCCAAAAGGGGCTGTCGACACGACGCTGCGAAGCCCGGTGACGTAATTTTCGTCATTAAACTGCGACAACCCGTGCCGACGTCGGCAGTTCGCAGGGAGTATGTTTCCAGCTTTACTTCCACTATATGATGTTTTGTCAATGTTACGTTTACTGCAGGACTACCTCCTGGGATTAGATATAAATGCTTTTACATTATTTTTCTAAAAAAATCGGTTATTCCTGTTTTTCTTCTATCGAAACAATAACAGCTGCTGTCTGGAGATGTGCTGCTTTCCATCTGCAGCTGCATGGCCGTCGATTGAACATGCCTTTTGATTTTTGTCTCCAACTCAACATGTGAGAAGATCAAACATGRCTGTTGTTTGAAGTGCAGGACACGCAGCTTGTTGAGATTTTTCTTTTCACTCTCCGAGGAGACATATGTTGGGATCTTTGCAGAAGTAGATTTCCAGTTGTGATTCTGAGGAATTTAAATAGTGAAAGCAAAAGCTTGTTCACACTGACAACAGATCGAATGAGGATGGAGGTTTTTTTTATTGTTAAAAACATACATAGCTTTATCCTGAACAGACCCAACTTTCTGTGACAAGTTTTAGTTTGTTTTATTTTTGTTTATTTTTTTTTTGCAACTGAATGTTAATGAGCTTTGGCTGGCTGAGGTGTAGGTTTAGTCTATTTAGTGAAGTTGATGATTACGAGGTTTCTAATTCATTAACAGCACAGAAAATAGTTTAGATTCCAGAGACAGCTATTTGTTCTTATTTATAACTCACTGACTGTGACTGTTCGAGACTAACTGATGACTCAGCACTGAGAGAAAATGGGCAGTTTTCTGGGTTTTCAATCTGTATGGAAGTGTTTTAAGAATACMGATTCTGAAAATCATGGTTTAATTTTGTGTGAATGACTGAAAACTGTATTTTAAACCATGAACACAGTTTCATATCTCACCTCTGTAGCTACCCTGTTTCAGGTCAAATAAGATTCCCAAAATAATTATAATAATTCTAAAATAGTAATATACAGATACTGTATCTATAAATGTATAGAAAACAAAACATAAAAATAATAAATTGACATAAATAACTTGGAGACAGGAGGAGCTGAAAACTGAATTATCACCTCCAAGCAGCTGATAGAGAAATCACATGATGTGCCAATTTATTAAATTATTCCACAAAAGTGATACTGTACTACTTTAAGCCTTTGACTGTCCTCTCCAGAGATGTCTTAGTTTTTTTCCTCATWCAACCAGTCAGATTGTGACTTTTAATTAAATGCAGCTACAAACTCAYTTCAGCCAGAAACATGTCAGAGGAGAAGAAAATGCTGCCTGAGAAAAGATCAATTAAAAACAGATACATTCAGTGCCTGTTTGACTTCTTGTTTTGTTTTTGAATTTAAATTTTTACCAGGTAAATAGATGGAGGTAATAAAGCAGACAGGCTAAATCTAAAAATAATCTTTTTTTAAATCCACAACTGTTTTGCATTTGTTTGACACAAAACATTAAAACTGATTTTACTTTTAGATCTTTTCTTTAAAAAAAGGTAAAAGCTGTCACACAATTGAATRTCTGCTGGTTTATGATCTTAACTTCAACCCCCCTTTTGTTAGATCTATTCTTGTATCTGTCAGGATTGCGTCGATGTATTCCAGGTAGCCTCAGTGAAGATAGGAGGTCTAAACCGACAGAGTTTTTGCAGATGTCTCGGCATCAAAGAGGACCATCTCCGAAGCTGCTTTGTATCGACACAATCAATCAGGAGCTGAAATGTCTTCTCATCAGTCTGTGCTGTACTCAGTGGAAGAGTTTTCCTTCAACTGCAGAGCCTAAAATAAATCCCAGACAGGGACTTCTCTGATAACATGAACTGTAGGTATAGCTCTCTGAAAGGGAGCASAGAAGCAGACATTTCTGAAAAAACAACAAATCTTTTATCTTTTTGTTGTGTGTCCTAAAATATGTCTGCATGTACTTTGCGTATTTTGTGTTTGCTTGCCCTTCCTCGCTGTGTGTACTCAGTACTTTTAGCTGCAGACCCTTCTTCGCTTGAACTCGTCGACTTCTAATAACTTTGATGTCACCATCGTAATGTAGCGGGGATAGCAAGAGAATGTAACACAGGATGCACTTTGGAGAAATAGACTAAGTAGGGAGATTAAAGCTGCAGTTRTCTTTTGAAGAACACTGAAAAATTAATTAATCAGACAAAATCTGACCAGTCCAGCCTACAGATCTTTAAACGTTTCTGTTGCTGTCAGTTTAACTCTTAAACAGAGAAAAGGGAATGCATTTAATCAGCATTACCATCATTAATAGTAAACACATTTATCAGTATTCTTAAAATTAATTATAAATAATTTACCCAGTTTTTTACTTTGTTACATTAAAATCATTCTTAAACATGTGAATGACATGAAAACAGTGACTGACCTGCTGTTTCTATCACATCGTGTTGTATTTATTTATTTATTTATTTATTTATTTATTTATTTGAGTCAATCCTTTTCTTGTTGTCCTTGCTTTTTTTACTGATTTTTTTCATCCAACTGTATTAAAAAATGTAATTACTGACCCCACTTTGTATGAAGAAAGCATGGGGAGAAACAGACTAAAACAACCTCCTATGTTTCCCTATTTATTTTATGCCAACTGAATAAATTTAAGCATCTGAGTCCCTCCTGGTGCTAAAAGAAAAAGGAGAACGTCTTCATGAGTGCAACATGACTTTATAACCAAAAAAGAATGAATATTTCCAGAATATTGTGTTGTTTTATATCTTTTCTGTTGACAGTTWGCAGCAGTTCCAGTGCTTGAACAATATCTGTGCTGACAAAATGATTCACAGCGACGTGTTTTCAATTATTGATTTATTCATATTTTCAAATTCTCCATTTCAAAAGCTTCAACTTGATACCAAAATTTAACAATTTATACTTTTGGTTAGCAACAAACTAGTTTTGTTTCTGAGTGGGCCAGTTTGAAAACTTTGTTCTGATGAATCACAATAATCCAGGTAGAAAAATCTAAACAATAAATAAATATAAAAAAATGTCCAAACTAAAATTTTTTTTTAAACTTGACTTTTATTAATCTGGAGTGATATCACCAGGAATTTCAACCATACATTCAAAAAGGAGAACCTCCAAGTTTCATTAAGCCAAACATTATATGAAGGGATTTCCCAGCKCTTCGGCAAGAATGGTCAATTTCAAAGGAAGTTAAAGAGACAAGTAATAAAAAAGGATTTTTTAAGATATACCTGTTAGACAACATGAATTTAAAAGGTAGAATATGAAAATCCTATGGTTTTTAAGTTAAAGGGATCGCTAGATTGTGTATTTAAGGACTCATTCTATGCAAATCCCAACCAGGACAAAAATCAATGTTTGCATGTGGTTTGCACTGCAGCTTGTGCTCATTCTGACTCATTTTCCAGCATGGGCCACATATTGTGATCTGATTTCCCTTCTGTTCACGCAGAGGGAAATTAGATCAATTCAAATGTCAGAGTGTAACAGTCTTATGAACTCACTGCTTGTTACAAACACCACGCTAAAGTACAAACAGAGCAAAGTAAAATATGACATCGCAACTAGACCAGGAGGCCCACTCCATCAAAAGCAATAAAAATGTAAGTCTGTGCTCTATGTTGTGTATTTAACAGTCAGCTTGAGTTTTTTTCAGAGACTCTTGTGATAAAAAAAAAACCATCATAGAAAATATGTTTGAGAAAATAATTTTTCTTATTTGAAAATATTAAATTCAACTTTGGGCTCCAGACAAGTGAAGCAACTGAGAAAAATATGCTGTAGGCTGTTTATGAATAATTGACTTGGTGTCTTTGTGCTGTGTGAAACACTACGCACTCTATGTACATTATAAATAACAAGTCATTTGACATGATTTAGATGAGAACAAATTAAAACCAATTTTAATGGAGCTAAGTACTTTTTTTTCAAGTCACTCCAAACAAAACCTCTCACACAGGCCAATTAGGAAAAAAAATACACAAGACAAAGCACCGTTTCACCACGCACATGCACAAAATACACAATGTAAGCCTCAGTTACCATAGAGACAGGGCTCTGGACATACTGAGGATTTATTAAAAAAGCCTCTCTGGCAGCATTACTCCCTCTACCCCTTTGAGCAGAGACACAGAGCAGGAGACTCCACAGCTCCACTGTTAACAGAAACAACATTCAGCCTGACTTCACACTTGTCACGAGGCTAATAAACAACTTTAAAGAGCAGATCCTGAAGCAGCGATAACATTACTGAGGCCAGAAGTGAAGCTTCGGGGGGCTATAGCCACAACTAACAGGGAGCTTCCTCTGATCATCTCAGCGGGTTTGTGAACAARATCAGATGAGAAAGAAACATTTCCTTAAACAACAGGTGTAAACCAGGTGAGGTCTGCTCCAAACAACAAATAACTTTTTTATTCATAAAAAAGACATTTACAACACTTTTCCTAGATACTTAGTAGAAAGAAAGAAAAAAAGAAAGTTACCTTCCTACTGGGGGCACTTTCTTACAATCTGTAAACAAGTATGTTCTTGTGTTATTTAAAACTGTTGAACAAATGATCCGTTACCCAGGATTACTTATTGTGGGCCATGCTTGTAACAGCTTTTCCACAGAAGAACGGCTACCTTTATTCTTTAAATTTTAGAAATCGTAAAGTACTGACTAAGGCAGCAATATTTTTTTTCAGTATTTCAAGTCTTTTTTTTTTCCAGCTGCCCTCCACTGCAAGGGTCGCCACAGCAAACTGCATGAAAAAATATGACATTTGTTTTACAGCACGTCCTTCCTGATACTGTACAACCTGAGCTCAAAGCTGCTGTCTCAACAATACAAGACCAACCACACAGCTACCATGGCCCAAGTATTCCAAGTCAATATGGTGTTCAAATGGGAAAACTGCTACATAGGTTTATGAAGAGTTGGTAACTATTATTTATATCAAACCATGACCTTCTCTGAATAGTTTAACAACCTCGCGATTTTTGCTGCACAATTCCAAACTGTCTCTTTTCCACCAGCAATTCTACAGTTTGGTTCGACTTGGCTGAACTCTGTTCAGCATGGTTCAGGTGGTTTTCTATTACACTTCAGTAACAGCTCTAGTGGGTGTGTTCATCATAAAGTTGGGCAGTCCCAGAGCCTGAAAATTGACACCACACACCTTACCAGCTGATGGTGGTTATGTTCCATTAAACTGTTTGCCAGCCACCATTAAACATAGTAGATGAAAACCCCAAAAAGATAAGCAACACCATGTGCAACACAACAATGGAGGACATGGTAGTGTTGTTATTACAAATAATGGATCAGGTTGTTGTGACAGTAGCTCTTGTGACTCAACCAGTAACTCCACCCCCTAACCAATCAGTGACTGACAGTCCTCTGAAGTTGTGTTTTCTTGCAAGGACGGTACACTTAGAACCACAGCAAAGTACATAATGAAAAACGGGATGCTTCCATGACTCCTTGCAAGTGGAAAAGGAGCATAAGGCTACATTCACGCAGCAGGTCTTAATGCTCAATTCAGATTTTTATTTCATTATATTTGAAACAGCACCACAATCAGTGTGCACAGTCTGTGACTCTGAAGCAAGTGGCGTACACAGAAGGTGACGTGAAGTAAGATGCAGCACGCTGAGTTTTACAGAAGTAACAATAGATGCTACACATGTATCTATTAGTTTTGAAGTTGCTGTGCAATCAGACAAAATTATCTGCCATTTTTGTTTCATCCAATGCTTAAGTTTGATCATCCCACCCGCTCCTGTGTAGAATTGTATTTAGGGGACGGGAGCCGTAGGGCCCTATAAAATCTGTTTGTTTTTTTTCAAATTCTGTTTTTTTCCTTTGTTTTTTAATAAATTCCACAACATGCTACACAGGTTAGTAAGGATGAAGACAGGTGAGTTTTGTTTTTTGATGCTGATAACAGATTTAAGTTTAGTTAGRACATGAGATTTGAAATAAAGGAAGAACAGAAACTATTGTAGACATAAGTGCTGCACAATATATCAAAAATTTATCAACATTGCAATAACAGCCTGTGAGATATGCATATCACAAAAAACTGCATAAACTGCAATAAATTGTTGGCTCAAAACATTTTATTTATACGTTTTGTCACTCAGATGGAAGCTTGAATTATTTCACCAATCATATGGCGCCCTTCATGTATTTGGCCAACTGGATGGATCTCTTCCTGTTTTTTTAGAAATTCATGCTGGAATGGAAATTTGTTGTTGTTGTTTTTGCTCTGAACCTAGAGCAGAAAGACATCAGCACTACATCCCCTATGTATTTGTTCATTTATTGCAAGTCATATCAACATCGCAATATTAAGCACTGTTATCACACATTGCAGGTTTTCCTTATAACATCCAGGCCTAGTAGACATGTTTGAGAACGAAAAAACGCATTGAAAAAAATCCTCACACTTTGTTCATAGATCAAGAAAAAAGAATTTGGACATGTGAGAAACAAAAAGACAAGATAAAAGCAGAGATGATGGAAGTTAGGTGGATGGAAGGTCCAGCGGAGTGAAGTTCCTGCTCATTTCAGGAAGGGAAATCAGTTTCCTCTCTGTTTCCCTGAGGCTGTTCCACTCGAGAGCTCCATCCCCCTGCCGCTTCCTTCCACAAAGCAGTGGAGGGCCAAGAAACAAGCCCATGACATTTTCCGAGCAGAATATGAGCGCACAGAGACAGCAAAAAGAAAAAGGCACGCTGTCCATTATTTCATGAACATCACCCTCCCAGCATGAACCTGAAGCCGGGGTTACACACGAGCAAACGTCAGGAAGTACAGAGGAAGAAATTGGAAAGGGGAAATGGGATAAGATAAAAGACTGTCATTCTAGTGAAAAGATCAAATAGGACTTATAGAGGACATGAAAAAGATGATGAAATAGGGCAAACGGAAACATAACCGAGGACACGCAAAGACTGAGGGGAACGGAATGGCAGACAGAATTAATGTGACTGCCGGTCCCCATTTGTAAAATCTTCAGCTCACCTGAGAATTTCCCGGCGACCCCCACTTTCAGATTATCAGTACTCCCCACTGCCCTGTGTCCCCTCGGATGCACTCATCATGGAGCACGCTTCTACCTTTGAAGTTTCCTTGCATGCTGAATCTTTTCATGAGCATTGCCAGGGGTCCCAGCCGAGCAGCCCCAACACAGAGAATGGGACAGGGAAGAGGCTTTGGGAAGTGGGACTGATAAATATTCAAGATCACACAGTGACACACGCTGCACCTAAAGCACAGCTACATTTAAAGAAAAATCCCCTCACAACGAAAAAAAAAAACTACATCAAGAGGACTGGCAGAGGGGAAGGTGGCCCAGCCCTGCTGCACCAACAGGGGTACTGCCTACACATTCAGATTTGTGTCAGCATACGCAAAAATCAAACACAAACACACACCCTCAGTCAGTGTGTGTGTGTGTGTGTGTGGGTGGGTGGATGTGGAGGTGGGGGACACTGGGGAGGATTGAACGCCCTCCAGGCACAGGTAACTCTCTAATAAAATTAGCGTTGGAGTTCAATCAGCCTCGTCTGCAGAATCAAGAACACAAACAAACCGAACACAGACCTGCTTTTCACAGGTTGATGATATGTTACAGTTTTATTATATTAAATTTGTGGACTTGTTAATCAAAGTTAAAACCACGTTGAGTCAAATTAATTGGCTAATTTTGCATATTTTTTTCTGTCTAAATGAATAGTAATAAACTTGTAATGAACATCTGCTGCTGGAACATATTGAACACACAACCTAAAGACAGTAAAGATGAGCAATAGGCTAAAATCTGTGATCAGCCACAGTCAGAGCAACAACCAAAGGATGTGTATTGGCCTCTCTCTCCCTTTTTCTTTTTAAAATAGGGGCGTTCCAAGCAATGCACGTGGGCTATTTGTGGTCATAATAATGCAGTTACTGATTTATTATTGATTTCATTTTAAATCAATGAGTTACTAAATACTTTGTACAAAATGTTTACAGACAATAATTCTAAGGGTACTGACTTCATTGTTTTATTGAAAAAAAATAGGGGTGCACGGATAAATCGGCCAGCCGGCCCACCACAGTTAGAACAAACTCCACCCACACAAGAAACTCCCCCTACGTACTGCAGAGATCCCTGTTTGAATTTTGTAAGCACGACACACAAAACTGTGTTCTTAATGATGGAAATTTTTTTGTTACACACATTCCGCCCACCTTGGCTCACTGTAAACCTGACTTTGTGGGTTGGACACACCTGCATTCAAATTCAGGTGGGTTCAAATTAGACAGAAAAAGCCCACAATTCTGACAATTTCAAGAGAAAATGTGTTTTGAATGTTTTTATTTTTATTTTATTTTTTGCACACGTTCAAGACAAATGCAACAGGACTGCATGCTTCTATGACTTGTGCAAGGGAGTTGGAAATCACGGCAAGAGTCACGAACATTCAGGAGACTCTGTATGCTGCTCACCAACTAGTAACCCAGTGAGAAACAGCAGAAAATAACAGCAGTGGGTGAAAAAAGAGAGGAACAGGCACTTTTAGAGAATTGCACATACCTACGCTGAAGCATCAAGCCTCTGCATCAGAAGTGCTTACGGCACAAATCCAAAATAAGACAGGAGTTTTTGCAGCACAACTGACCTATTAAAGCTTTCACTTTAGAATAATATGTTGTTGTTTTTCCTAATTAGCTGCTGCTTTCTTCAGGGGTCACCAGAACAAGGGAAATCGTATGAAAGATTTTGCAAATTGTTTTACATCGGATGCCCTTCTTAACTCAACCTGGGCTCAAACTTGCAGCCTCGGGATTACAAGGCGGTGGAGCTGACCACCACTCACCCCTGGAATATTTTAATATGACTACATTAACATATTTTGTTAATTAGTGGGTTATTTGTGTTCACCAGCTTGTTGCASTCTGCTCAGTAATGTGCTGATTGTAAAACACATTTTGTAGTTAAATAAAGCTGTGAATATTGTGAATGATGAAGTCTYTGTGACAAACTGAGGTGACTGGTTGGACAATGAGAACTATTTTCTATTCTATTCCATTTCTATGAATAATTTTCGCCTCATGAATGTCGAGTTACTAAAATGTTTTGGAAATAAATATTATAGATAAATCAGTGAGTGGGAGGTTGTTCTGCTATTCTTGATTTGTTTGTTCTTCTCAAAGTGAATAATAAAGTATCTTACTGCTTTCTGGCTTCAACCACATAAGAAAAAGCATTTTCTTTCACATTTTGAAAATCATGATTGATATGTTCTTGTTTAAAACACCTGCACAGCAGCTTTACATCTTGCCATGATAATGAGAAGAATCATATTTCAAACCAGCATGCATGGCTGTAAAGCAAGGTGATAGTTTTTCCACTCGTTCAGATGAGATTTCTTTTTTTTTTTTCATTTTATTTCAGTCCTGCATCTAAGCGAACTTTCAAATAAACAAGCTGTGCAGATGAAACCGCTTAGCCTTGCCTCTTCTGCCCTCTTCTCTCTTTTTATTGGTGTTGACAAAAAAGGGAATCTGTCAGTGTGACATTAAAAGGCAGCAATGGGGAGATCTAGGTGGATTTTCTACTCATTCCATTTCTCTAAATTATGCATTTATTCAGTTTATTTTGCATCAGACTTTTCTTTTCTCTGATTCTGTTTTTATTTGTAGCTGTGTTCCCTCTCAGCTTTGGGGGAGGATATGGCACCTTAGAAAATCCAAATGATGTCTACAAAACGGTCATTGAGGTCGGACACAAGTTTCACTTTCTGTTCCTCCATGTGCTATTTCAGCAGAAACAAAAAGCCCTCAAAGACTGTTTTTTTTTAAATTTTCTTTATCATTTTTAGTTTTTGAAATTATATTGACTTGTCCCACCCATGGGACCACCACCCAAACACACAGTCTCTTAGACTCAAGAACCACAGTGGAGCAGTTCACAGCTGAAAAAACACAGGACAACAAAGAAAGAATATTCTTTTTATAAATCCAAACTAGTCTAATTTATTTCTTTGTATAAAAGCAGATGAGTTTCTTAAATTCTTTTAAAAAAAGAGGCTGTCAGACTATGTTGGATAAAAAACTGCTGTTATCTCCAACAGCAGCTTCTAACATTACAGAAAAAAATCTGTAATATGACAATAAAACAGCAGCATAAAAGAAAATCCAGAACTGCTTACCAAACTTTGTTCGATGTCATCGCTCCGAGCATGACCAAAATGAAAATGAAGGCTTCAAACTTTACTTCCTGGTACAATCAGTGACATCATTGTTTAGATTCAAACTTTAGCCAACCAAGTACCCRCAGCAACTGATGTGAGCTTAGACCTGATAATTGTTCAGCCATTAACACATCATGTGAAACAGGTTGAATATTAACAGCAGAGTGGTGGATCACACAGTGTAATTAAAACCAACAGAAGAAAACAATAAACTCACCTGCTGATAAACCGGACTTTGACCTGACACGCCTGAGGCAGCACTTCATTTTAGCTTCTTCAGGTGGAAAAACATACAGTGCTTTTATTGAGATAATTAACTTCCATTTAACGTGACAGAAAAATGATGTGAAAAAATATTAACTTTTCTTGTAACTGAATAAAAAAAATATATGATTTGTAAAACTGTCCCTTTGTCCTGAATGAACTGAAAAGAACCCCGACTATTAAATTAATGTTGGCTGTACAGATGTGCTTTTTAAATGACTCAATTTGCTTTTTATTTTAAAAAACTGAAAAAATATCCTCATTAACATGTCCCAAATGTCATTTACCAACATGGTTTATAAATAGTTCTTTAAAGGGAAAGTTCTGATTTACTTCAAGGATTACAGCAGTATATATTGTACCTGCAGTAGATGGCAGACTTTTTGGGGCTCTTTATGAAGAATCAGTGGAAAAATCTTATGAAGTCAGTTTAACGGCTACTCAGACTGCACCGTCTATTTCAGCGCAGCTTTTGGTTGAATAAAACACGTCAAACTCTAAATCTGTTATAGCAGTTCAAGCAAATGTTTTATTGTAAACTTTGACACAGCATCGTCTGCATGAATGTTTCTATTTGTTTACATAAAAATAGAAAAATTTTTTCCTTGAATGTCTATATTTACACTCAAGTCTGGAGGCGTTTAAAACACGGAGCTCAGGCTGTTGCAAGAAGTCCAATAAGAATCAAACATGCAGAGTCTGTGGGATCTGATGCCAAGTAACAGAATAGAAAAAACATGTAAGGACTTAGAATTAGGGGTGCATCGATTTCCTTAATTCTGAGAGGTCGTCTGATACTTCAATAAAAATGATGGAAAAGATCAGCTTCTCTTCTACCTCCACAAAGATCTGAAAATCAGCCACTATCTGCTTCTGTTCTGCTGTGAGCACTACCTAATGTCCAGTTAAAACATGTTTGTATCGTTCCAAGAGTATTGTTCAATGCTTTTGGAACACTGCAGGTGTTCCTTATAATATCTGACGTCCGTTATTTAAAAAAATCAGAATTGGCTGGTCAGACTTTTTAATGATCTGTGATTGGCCAGAAGGCTGAAGTCCACCATGGATCAGGTACCGTGATTGAGTAGCTGTTAGCTTCACTACACATTAGGAATTTCTCTCCTATTCTCCAAACTGAGCAGCCATCACCTGTCTACTGCACATAAAATAGTGACTCCTTAAAACTTCTTCACAGAAACCATCAAAAGATCAATCCTTTTCATTACCTTCTTGTTCCTGCACAGTATTAAATTGATCTGGTGATGATCTCAGCAGTCATCAGAGCAAAGGTGAGGTTTAACCTGGACAGTTCACATGGCTCCACAAAAACCTGAGTCAAAATGAAAACCCTAGTTTCTGATGCAGGTAAACACCAGAAGGGGTTGGCATGTGTGCACTTACGATTACAGATCATTTGGAAAAAAAAAACGATTTTTTTATTTTTAGCAGTGGTGGTTCAGAAGTGGAACCTAAAGAGGGATGAGGTGAAGCAATCAGCCAAACAACCCTGTGAATGTGGGAATGTGCAGAACACAAGCAGCTAACCTGAGTGAAACACGCTCCAGATAATTAAAGGCATGTTTGGTTTCATTTAATATTGATGTCTGATAATTAAATGACTACAAGCTATAGCAACTTTGTATCTCACCTCACTCTGACAAAATGAGCAACATCAACGGACACCTAAGCACCTAGCACATGCCCTAATGAGGTCTTTACAGCTTAATGAGGACTCTAGTGTATAAAGTGCTGTAGTACAGTAATACAATGTTGGGACAAAAAGAGCTCACCAGAGACACCAATAACAACTAATGGATTTCATTTGCAGCATATGAAGCTGATAATGTACAAATTTGCTCCAAAGGAGCTTAGTCTGCACCATTTATATCCATCACCAGATTAGTGGTGGGAAATAAATTGCACATTTACAGTAGAGGTGGGAATAATGGATATGGATATACCCCAAGATTAGATGATGTTCAACAAAAGACTGATTCAGTGCTCTTTTATCTGCCTCCTTAAGTCTCCATTCTCTCTGAATCCCAAACTAATTGAATTAGAGCTGTGAGATTAGAGCTCCTATGACACAGCGACGGTCCCCAGCCCTCCTCATCATCTGAGACCTAAGAGCCTGAAAAGGAGATGGGGGAGGAGAAGTATGACAGTAATAAAGCCTGAAGGAGCAGAAGTGGGTAATTTATAAAGCCATGGTAAAGAACAGAATAATCAGGACGGGTGAGAGCTGAGACAATAAAATGCTGCAGGACTAAGCTCAACTGAAACAAAATTCCTCCCAGAGTGGAGAGTTTAATGAAAACATCCTGACATCAAGCAAACAATCATTCTATTCTGCAGCTCAACAATGACCAGAGACATTGCATGGACAGTCGTTTTGTCCAAAGATACCAGTGAAGCAGGAGTTTAACGACCGACGCTGTGATTTACAAGCCTGTTCGTCTCCATCATAAAGCAGTCCAATTGATGAAAAGTAGTAGCGGAYATGTCGCTCCGCTGGCCTCTGTGTGAGCAGAAAAACGACCTTGAACACGTAAATCTCAGGAGATCCTTCATTAACTTGCGACAAAGCCACAAAGCACCATCACACAGCCACTAAATGCTTCGCAGTTGGCCGCTGGCCCTCAGACAGCTCTGCAGCGTGGTCATTTATAGATTTGAGCACCCCAACAATGTGGTGGTGTACAAGTCAACTCCCTCAAATTAGCAGCTCTCTGCAGAAAACAATGGCCAGGCTTCTTTCAGCAAGTGCTAATTACCCAGGATGCTGAGGTGCTTTCACTCATTTCAAATCAAGCATTGATTCGAGGGCTCTAACGTGTTCCCTACATCCACTGTGGGCCTCTCGTGGTTCTGTAGAACCAAAACTAATAACGACTGTCAAATACATGTTACCCTGGCAACAATCTCTCAGGCAACAAGATCAGCAGCCAGCCCCCAAAGGGTAGAAATTATGGTGCTGAAAAAACAACAAATCTGAATAGTTTTTTGTTTTGTTTGTTTGTGTTTGTTTGTTTCACCAAAAAATAGGAAAGTAAATATGCACTGCTTCTGGAAGAGTTCTCCAGACCACATGAGGCAAATAAACCAACATGTTTACACAACTCCCCTCAGTTTTATCGGCAAGAATTCAATGATTCAGATGAGTCATCTTATATCTGCATCCTTAAGTGCAATTATGCCCTAAACGATTTTAAAAAATTATCACGAAGTCGATAATAATATAAGATCAAGCCTGACAGGAAATTTAAATGACAGACAATTACATCACTCATTTAATAGATAGATAGAGATCACACAAGAAATGCTATTATTACCACGTTTCAACCATTATTACATTGGAAAATTAAGCTTCATTAAAATGAGGCATGMCATTCTTCTGTCACTAAATCTAAAATAGCTCATCTCCAGCCTGTCTGACTTCTAATGCAAACATTCATTATGGGTTTCATTTCTTGGTCAAATCAAACTGATAATGTCTGTTTAATTACTGTTACTCCTAAAAGACAAGACACATCAAATATGAAAGAAACACAAAATGTAAATTACTGAAGAAAAATGTATTAACTTATCTACTCAAAACTAATTGTAATGGAAGTGTATGGGAACTAAAATAATTTCCAATTAGAAAGTTTTCTTTTCATGATAATACTGCAAACTGATTTTTTTAATGAATTTTAAATTTTACCAATAAGGCTCCCTCATGGTAAGGTCCACCCAGCCCTTCCCCAACAAAACAGGTGAAATACCAGAGTTTTGTGAGCTGCTTGCTWACTGGACGTATCTGAGCAATGATTCATTCGGCCTGGTAAAACATATTCATCTTCCTGTACACTGACAATGCTCCTTTATCTCAGACTGGGGTTGTTAAATGGCCATCTCCCAGCCTATCTTGTTTCCAGCTTGGAGCTGTCACCTCCATATAATAAGCCATTCACCAACAGGCAGGATAATGAGAACTCTGCCCAGGCTGAGAACCCGTTCACCATTATGGCTTACGAGCYAACCCCATTAACCGTTCTTACAGCTCGACCCCTTTCTAACATTTTTACTTAAGCTGCCTTTAAAATGCCACAAAAATATTTAGAAACAATTAAAATACTTAGAAACATCCCACAGGGGACAGAGGGGACTGACTTAGTGAGCACATTTTAAATTCAGAAATAAAATGTTTTTGTATTAATACAGCAGAGAGGGGTTGTGGGGGAGAAAAGTAGCACAGAAGTGGACTGTGTGATATTAGCACATCACTCTAAATGGGTTCAGTTAATAAGAGGCTGTGTTCAACAACACTCTCATTCTTCCTCATCATTTTACAAGATCACCCTTTTTAATTCTGCCATGTACTCCAAAGCATGACCCTGACCCTCGAGTCTAAAAAGCAAAAAGAGCTTTTAGCCCCAGGTCTGCAGCCTCCTCCCCTCTTATTACAGTCTGTTTGTGTTGAGTTCTTTAAATGACGCACTGCTATCCTGCCGCCACACAGAATAACTGATGAATGACTCCAGCAAAGATGTGTTTCTATAACCTTGCTGCCACTGGTGACATTTTGAACTCAGTAAATACGCAGCTGCTGGAATCTGATTATATAACTGATGAATATTCATAAGTGCTGTGCTTCAGTATGAACACAAAAAAAAGCTTAAAGTAGGATTCTTAGTTTTATCACTGGTTTTGCTTTTGCTACTTGGGTATCACTTTACAAAAAGGTTAACAATACAGGTAAATATGCCCATAATGAATCCAATTTTTAACATGATAAAACATTAACAGTTAAAATGCATTAGATAAAAACAYCAATACCAAACTACTTTCTTTTTAAACTGAGCCAACATTTATCTGAGCTTTCTAGTCCCACCATTTACCTTTACTGTTTCTAACTTAGATTTTAAATATCAAACTTTTTGTCAGTACATTACCTGCATGTAAACACAACCTGTATGTTGTAGGTTTTAGTCATTTTACTTAGTGTATTGAAAGTCTGGCAGCTCAACCCACTGAACTTATATTTCTCCCAGTGGGGCACACCAGGAACACCTCACCAGGGAGGCGTCCAGGAGGCATCCTAACCAGATGAACCACCTCAACTTGCTCCTCTCGATGTGGAGGAGCAGTGGCTCTACTCTGAGTCCCTCCCGGATGACAGTGCTTCTCACCCTTTCTCTAAGGGAGAGCCCAGCCACCCTGCAGAGGAAACTCATTTCAGCTGCTTGTATCCACATTCTCGTTCTTTCGGTCACTACCCAAAGCTCGTGACCATACATGAGGGACRTAGACCGACCGGTAAATTGGGAGCTTCGCCTTCTGGTTCAGCTCTTGCTTCACGACAACAGACGGTACAGCGCCCGCATCACTGCAGACGCAGCATCAATCCACCTGTTGATCTCCCGCTCCATTCTTTCCTCATTCATGAATACGACCCTGAGATACTTAAACTCCTCCACTTGGTGCAGGACCTCCTCCCCGACCTGGAGGAGGCACCCTACCCTTTTCCGGCTCAAGACCATGGTCTCAGATTTGGGAAAAACAACATAGAATATGTTCAAAATTGTAATTACAGCTAAACTATTGTCAGTCAGGGTTAAATATTTTAAAAAGATATTTGCTGTTTTTCATATGTTGCTTTGTTCTAGTTTCTTTTGACAAATTTATAAAATCTTTCTCTAAATCCATCCATCCATCCATCATCTATACCTGCTTATTCCTTCAGGGTCACTGGTGTCCATATCCAGCAGTCACAGCGCGAGGGGCAGGGTACACCCTGGACAGGTCGCAAGTCCATCACAGACATCACACACTTTCTCTGAATYATGCAGAATAATTATAACCAGGTTAAAATCTTATCCTCACTGCTGGTAAAAATCAACTCATAAAATGTCTAAAAATATATATCAGATTAAAAAAACATATACAGATAAAATGAAAGACTTTTGGCACAACAGAAAATTTCTTTACCAACCCAGAGTGACCAAGGCAACACTCCTTTCAGTCACTTCAAGCCTGCCATAGTCAATGAGAAGACTCATTCTCGCCTCTTGCTTATGTGGGTTCAAGATGAAAATTGTGTAGTTTGCTACTCTTACCACCTGCTGAGACCCTGTCTTGTGCATTGCCCCAATCAAAACTAGTTCTCTCAGCCCTTTGCAACAGGCATTGTATGACTGGTCAGACCTTCATGGGTTTTTGTGTAAAGTAGCTACAGTGAGCTTATTTCTGAGCACCATAAGGCTATGAAAATAGGTCAACATCACATGTGTATCAGTATAAATGATCAAGAAAGTCAAATTAAACATGTGGAAGAAAATTGAGATTGATTCATGGCTGGTGACTGGGAGGGAGTGGTGCCTCAGCTGGACAGCTCAGGGACACATTCCTGCACTGCCTGTTATAAACAGTGGAGGTCTCTTTATGAACATTTACAAAATACTGCTTTTCCTCCATCATCAAATGAAACTAAACATCCATTCTGACAACCATGCTGTCTGTAATGATTCTGTTTGCGCCTGACGTGCATCAGAGGGAAGACTTTCTGAGAAAAAGGCCTCTCAGCTTCGTAATGAGAGATCTGTAATCCCTCCTCTTGTTGGAGTGAAGCCTTCATCAGCCTCCCTATCATCTCTGTCCACCTGACTATCAGTTATGCTGTCGACTGCTAATCCCTTGTATCCTAATTTTAACATAGCCAAATTACCAATGCAAATTCTGAGCCAATCACCACAGTCTGCCAAAAATCTCTATTGTAACCAAAGCAGCTAAAACCCTGAGGTGCCAAGCAATCAAAAGTAACTTCTGCCAAAATAGAGACATCTGCCAAATCACATCCCTACCCTGAACATAAAATCCTCACAGCCAATGTCACATTGTGCCAGTGATTGGCACCATGTCCGTGCACCAGACACAAAAATTGCCATGTTTGTAAGTTGGGATTTCAAATCATGTCAGGTAGATCCACAATGCATTGCAGGACAATAAATACACTTAAAGTGTCAAGGCCATCCAGTGTAAAGCCCATCTCTGCTCATCAGTCAGAGAACCACATGAGACAACAGACTTAATGATGGCTTTGATGACTGCCAACATGTCGCCTTCAAGAATTGTTAGGGTTTTATTGTCCCCCAGAAAGTTGGTAGGTGAAACCAGTATCACAAAACACRGTATGTATCAGTAAATCCAAAAAAYAATTATCCAAATCAGTGAATACAACCCCCTAAGAAGATATTGCACCACTGGTGATGATAATGATGGATTATTTTCTGAGAAATTACATTTAAAAAATGCTTTTGAACCAATTATGAAAACATTAAATTAAGCACACAAATTTTTAAGCTCACTTAAGCTGAGGTTGGTCACATTGACTAAAATCTGTTTTATCTTGTGAAGGTGGGGGGAAAGCTGAATCACTGGAAAGAGACGTCCTTTGGAGTCAAAGTTTTTTATGATCAAGCCCTAAAGCACCTCCCCTGCTGTTAAACTTATTGAACAGAGAAGAGAGAGGGGAGTAAAGCAAATGGCATGGCACACTAAACCCCCTCATATATGTATGTTTAAGCATAACTGCTGAAAATGACATGCAGGGTTTTAGTCTGATCTTATCACATTACGGCTGTATTTGTTAAATCAACCATTGAATTGTTCAACCAAATTGTAGTGCACCAGGTAAATACTTACTCGTGGAGTATAACACTATAATACATCCTAAAAATGTAAAATATTACTGTTGGGAAAAAATGGGGGGAAATAAGCCTTTTCTTAATTGTTGAACTGACGTGGAACAGAAAAGGTGCAAAAAAAAAAACAGGAAAGTAAATCTTATTAAAAACATTACAATGTATTTTAGACCATTACATCTCTTTCAGACAGCTTCCTCTTGCGTCCACAGTTAATCCTGTTGGATGTTATTCATCCTTCTTGGTGGTATGCTGACATTAACATGGATACCGTGGCTCTTGATACATCACAAAGACTTGCTGTCTTGGTCACAGATGCACCAGCAAGACGTGCACCAACAATTTGTCCTCTTTTGAACTCTGGTATGTCTCCAATAATGTTATGTTCATTGCAATATTTTGAGCAAAACTGTGCTCTTACCCTGCTGATTGAACCTTCACACTCTGCTCTTACTGGTGCAATGTGCAATTAATGAAGATTATCCACCAGGCTGGTCCAATTTAGCCATGAAACCTCCCACACTAAAATGATAGGTGTTTCAGTTTCATTGTCCAACCCCAGTAATTATCAACAACTACATCAAAATTCATTTTTTTCTCCGTTTAGGAAGATTTATCCTTGCATTGTCAAATTTATGTTTCAGCTGGTGAAAAGTTTAATTRCTTAGAGATGGTAATCTATACAAAATAAGAATTTTTGTTTAAGTAACGTCCAACCACAATTTGTACTTGCGTGTTTATTTTTATTTTTTTATTTTTATTTATTAATTTTTGCTAATTTCAATGCGTTCACCACCTGCTGACCTGGCATGGATGCTTCAGGACTTGTTGACATTTTGTTGATGTCCAAACAAAAGGAAAAAAAAGTACCTGTTTTAAAAAATTATTACAACTGAGTTGTTGAGGACTTGGGTCATATAATTTTTTGAATGCCTGTAAAGAAGACAGTGAATAGATTTAAAACATTTTCAGAATAATCCTGCATGTCTGTTTATCTGAGCAATTCCATTAAAATACATCAAATCAAATTGTATCAGGGTCCCAATGGTGAGTGGTGGTAAATCCACAATGCAAGACTGTAAGAAAAATATTTTTGACATTTTATATTCTCTATATCTATGGTAATAAAATATTTATACACATGATCCTGCAGTCCCTGATTTAAAAACATGTCTTATGATAAAAAGACTAATGCCATGTGACAATATCACAAATACTTGTGCCACGAGGTGTAAGCTGCCTCCTTATCTTAGTGTCAGCACAAACAGTGAACCTGCCATCCTAAATGTATGAACACATAATGCAACACACAGCAGAGCTCATCGCCTACCTAATGGTGGATCCACCCCTGGGGCAGGATGATTGGCATTCATGGGCAAAATAATGGCCGTGCAAATTACCACCTTCATTACAAGAAAGGAAGGCCTAACGAGGCCAACCTCCTCTCAGAATTAATACCAGCAGGTGTGTGAGAGCGGGGTGAGGAGAGTCCTGGGTGTCAGTTTCAGGTCTGAGCGAATGAGGGTGAGATTACAGCGCTAATCCAATGTTTGCCTGACACCAGTTCTGATCCCTTAATCCAGACTGATGTTGCCGTGCCATCACTAGCCAGTTAGCCTGGGAGCAGTCTTTTAAACACACACACACACACACACACACACACACACACAAACACACACACACACTGCAGGATATTAACACCAGCTGTTGGGCTCAGCTGTGTCACAATGTGTGAGCGGAGGGTAGAGAAAAATACATGCATACATACATTTATGCATACACAGATGGACTAGGTGTGAATTGCTGAAATTCACAACTTATTAGCATTGAAAAGCTCTTTTGGCTGAATGTGGAACCATAAAAATGCACAGATAAAAAMTGATGAAAAAGGAAATGTTAATGAACCTACAGCTTCAGTGAACAACTGGGTGGACTGTATTTTAAAGCAAGGATTGTATTCCAGCTCTCTGTGCGGGTTGGAAGGAGGTGGAATCAGAGATTTGATCATTTTAAAAGGAATTTGACTGTGAAAAAATACTTTATCCCATACATCATGGTGAAGAACACTAGACTGTTCGAAACATGTTGCTGCTTTGATTTCTTCACCGTGAAAAAAAAACAACTTATTTTTGGCCCAGTTTAGAACTTCACACTTTTCAGTTTCAATAGAGAAAACATATCAGATGGGAAGCAGTCAACAGACAAAAAAGAAGTCCATATTTTTTTTGTTCATAAACTCTTACCGTATTAAATAACAGCCTCTTTCACAAACTACTTCAAGCCGGGATTCAGATGCCTTCTGGCCACCTCATTGTGGATCAAGATGGCAATGAGAGTGGAAGCAAACCCTCCACTGATGCACTTCTGTGCCACAAAGCAAAACAGTAGAAGAGATGAAATGGTCCACATATGAAAAGGTTAGCAGTCTGAGGAGATGGTGGTCCGAGTGAACACCTGGCCACCGYAATATAAAATTTATTACAGAGAGATTACTGATCATTCAGAATCTTTGTATTCAGTTTAAAACTGAGTTAGCCAYAGAGAGAACTGATAAAAACAGGTAATTCATCGTGTTTTGAAAATATCATCTGTCACTCATTTGATGTGTGCTCCACGACAACTGACGGCTGAGTTCTGCTCAATGTACCCTTTAGCTCAGCAATACTTGCTTGGTTTCAAAATGATCACAACTATGTGACACGAGGACAGGTTTATCAGGGATTTATGAACGGCCAGAGGCAGCTTAAACACCGACTGGTCCTTGTGGCAATGTTTTGTTCAAGAACTGTTTGGACTAGCTGCACTCAAACTAATAAAATGCTGCCTACACCTCAAGGCAACAGGAATAATAATTTAATGCTGTGTGAGCCTGAAATAGGAAATTATGCACAACATTCACCTTTCATTGCAATTTAATTTTGTTTTTAATAATTCTGCATGTTTAACTAACTCATGTCTGCAGGGCTTTTAGAGGAGAAGCCAGAAAAATGTGGCCAGGATAAAAATTATCTGCAGATTTTTCACTCCATTAATTGTAGAAAATATGGCTGAAAAAGCCACAGTGTCTTAAAGGCACAGTGGAAAGTTTTTGGTTTATTTTCTCATCCTGGGAACAGTCCACAAATCAAGAAAGTCTCTGTTTCATTGAGAAAACTAAGGATGTGTTCACATCAGGAAAGTCCTTTGGTCTAACTTGTTTGGTCCGGAGTAAAATTAGACTTAACTTTTTTGTTTGTTTGTTTGGTGCGGTTTACACTCGCATTGTGCTTTTTTGCAGGTGGACTATAATTTTAAAACAAAGCCATGCAGTTGACGATCATTGTTCCCATTGGACAGAGTGGCAGGACAGAGCAGACCTGGAAGGGCACACTGAAGGCCTAATTGTTACCAAGTTGCTTGTGGTGGCTTGTGAAGTCCAAMAAGGAGCATGTTTCCTGCAGTTGGTTTGCTTCAAGGCCTGTCTGTTTTCACACTAGAGGCAAACCACACCAGAGTTCATTTGGAAGCGGATCGARAACACCTCAAAAAATGGGTCTTGGTCCAGTTTGGTCTGCACCAAGGTTCACATGAGTGTATTCACACCTGCATAAAAGGCAGTGCTGGAGAAAGCACTCTAACACAAGTAAAAGTACAGATAAACAGACAAAAATGCACTCTAGTAAAAGTATCACCTTAACATTTTTACTTGAGTAWAAGTAAGTAAGTAYTTGCTTTTAAAAACATTTAAAGTATTAAAAGCAGTGGCRGCTGGTCAATAGGGGGTGCACSTTYTACATCATGATCTTYAAACTGTCAACATTTGCATCATGAAAGAATTTGGCAGTACGACGGCTCAGTGGTTAGCACCAACGCCCCACAGCAAGAAGGTCCTGGGTTCGATCCCCGGYTCTGACCTGGGGTCTTTCTGTGTGGAGTTTGCATGTTCTCCTCATGCTTCTGTGGGTTTTCTCTGGGTACTCTGGTTTCCCCCACCACCCAAAACATGTACAATAGGCTGCCTTCAGGCCTCCCTTGCAAACAAGATCTGAGATTTCAATGGGACTTGCCTGGTTCAATAACGGTAAAAAATAAAAACATAAATAGAAGACAAATTCTCCACCAACCTCTATCAAATCTCCATGGGTCATTTTTTTGAACAGGTGACTTGAATAAGACTTTTGAATAACAAACAGGGAAAGGAACTCTGTTCCATTTAAAGCAAACCAAATGTGTCAGATGTGAATACAACCTAAATATACAAAAAATTAAAATGCAACCTTAATATTTTTCTGTTTTAAAAACCATGTAGCTCATTTTCTGTAAACTGTTTTTATGACAGTTTAACTCATGTTGGTACTTTATTCATATAAAAGACATATTTTACCATTCCATCTAATTCAGACAATATAAACACACATCTTGAATCCTGAGAAACTTTCATCAGCGGCCTTTGTGAAACTCATCCAAAGATTTATTACCAACAAAGRGAAATGCACCCGGTGAGAGCTGGAGAAGTTTGGTGGTTGTAAACTTGCAGCGTCTGTTGGTGATGTGCAGCTGCAAGAGGAAGACTTTGTAGTCCCCCTCAGGTATGAAACCAACCTGTCTCACGTTGCAGTGGAACGTACGGAGGAGCTGGAAGCATCTGGGCGGCATGTGTGAGTGTCCTGGTGGATCTGAGCGCGCATCAGACAACTTCCAACCTCTTTTCAGCTTCGCTTTGTTAAAACAGCTTCAGGATTTTTATATCATACTATAAAGACACAATTTAAACGCCTTTTGAAGTTGCATGCAAAAGCACAACGGAATGCTAACATAAACCAGGTGAACAGTGGGGCACATACTGTATAATTAAAAAAAACTTTACATTCAAATACTTTATCTGCAATTATTTAACCTCTGTTTAGGAAAGAGATCATTAATCTACACTTATCTTCTCATGTCTCAGATCAATATATTTTAATTTTGCTAATTTAAAGTCAGTTTTAGTTCATGTAGGAGGATTCCAAGTTGCAGACATGATGATACATGAAATCCCCTTCAGCTCCTTTTTGATTGACCCTAACACTTTCTTCCAGCCAGGCATGCCCAAAGAAACATGCTGAGACACTCTCATCAAATGTGTGAATGACCTTATTTAGGGTTTTTTTTTCTCACTTTAATAAATAATGGATCTAGTCTGATCGTAGAATACTTGAATGCTCATACACTTCCCCTGACAGACTTTCTATATCTGAGCCGAGAAACCTGTGCTAGATAAAATGTTTTGGTCTCTGTACCTCTAGTTTAAATATTTCAAGCAATGTTCAGCTCACAAGAGCATAAGTGAGGTTTAGAATCTACATCACCCAGAGGTGCAGCGGGGAATCTGCAGCCRGTTTCCAGCTCGATCGACCTTGACCGCTAATCAAACACTAATTTTTTTTTTCTTCAGTGAATACACAAGTAGGCTGCAGTGTGTGGACAATTGTATTTAACTGGGTGAGTAGAGAAAACTGGAGGTTATGCGTTTGTACTGTATGGTGTTTAAAAAATGAAGTCAGTGGAAACACAACAGGCTTTTATAAAAAGGAAAACAGTAAGAATGTCTACTGTCCTTTGGGAGCAAAGAGGCTTCAGCGGACAGCAGGAAGTGGGATTACAGAAACGTTGCTCTTGTTTTATCCTTTTGGTTTCAACCTCAGTCTGTCAGAGCGCAGTGGATGAAGAACTGTTGGCAGCTGGTTGAGAAAACTTGAGGCTGAGGAAGGATTTATTTACTGACAGACTGCCATCACAGCTAAACATGCTAATCTTAGTGTGCTAATGGCATTAATATAGAAGTTAAAGACCATTAAAATGTCCATGTAATGATCATGTTTTGGGGATGGCCCTACCTCCTCTTAGTGATTTTATCAGTCAGAACACCCACAAAGAATTGCTCGAGGCGTGTCCAAAGGTCACTGTATCTTCCACTTAGAAAAAATGCTTTTAGTCAGTCAGCTTTCTCTGTTAAAGCTTCTCACAAATAGAATATCAATCTAACAATAATCAGACATCAACACATAAAATATTTCACCCTCAACTAAAACAATGGCTGATAAGTACAAACCTGTCAACACTAAATCCCTGCTGCTGACATCTTGTATTTCACTTGTGAATGTGTGATTCTTTTTGACCCTTTGTAAACTTTGCATGTTTTATGATAACAACATGGTTTGTCATTTTATTATCTTTATTATTATTTTATTACTCATCTATCAAATGTCTTAATCTGTTTTATTAATGCTTCATACTTACATTGCAGCTTTTATTCTTTTACTAAATGCTATGCTGCAGCTTGTGCTTAAAGAAGATATGCTGCTCTTCAGAACCAATTCTACGTGTATCTTAGTTTCTTTGCTGCTATTGTTGCTTTCCCTGTACCAAACTAACACTGGTTTAATATGCTGTTCTTAATTGTTGATGATTTTATTTTTTTAATATTTTCTGTTTTTCTAGGGTGCCACTGTACAACTGGCCACCAGGACTACAGATGAAAACTAGCCTCTGGCTAATTCCAGCATGTTACAGTTGTACTGTTATTAATACGCACTGTCCTGCTAAAGAAATAAATTACAAATGATAAATTTGTCTTGTTTTAGAAACATTGAAAAATCATTTGTACTGTACTATTATTCTTCACACAGCTGATGTGTCCTATGATCTTCTGTTTAATTAATGGCTGCTCTATGAAATATAATCATTAATGTAAAACATCAAAAACATTTGATCATCATAAGCCAGCAAAAATTTGTTAGAGAGAAATTTTATACACACTGATATCTTGCTATGTTTTGTGTTTTCCTTACAAACCATATTTGACAAGACAATTTTAACTAGGTGAATGAGTTCCTACACAAGATTTTATGTTAAGAAAGTAGAGCAAAAGTAAAAATGTCAAAGTAAAAACATTAAAAAACTAAAATCTCTGGTCAAGTATTCTTAAAATGCAGAAGTTGAAAGTTAAAAAGCAACACGTTMAACATAATGTTTCCCTTTCCCTCCATTTCTATGCTGACAAAGCAGGCAATGAAAAACATCCACTCCCACACTTTCCATGCTTTCATCAAACAGGTAATTAAAAAAGCTGGTGGGTGATTTGAGCTAATGGGATGTATCCACTATGTAGGTGGCCCTTGGTTTTAGTGCGAACAGACAGTGAGGGATTAAAAAAAGGAGTTTTGTGTCATGTAGTGAAGGTGGCATATTCTCAGAGAAAACTGCTCTACTGGTTTTAGGTGGTGAAAGGTAAACGTGTGCAAGACGCTCGAGCAGAAAAGATAATACTCCAGCACCTTTTAGAAAGTTCTCATTAGGAGAAACTTTACAAGGAAACAGGTCGTCAGAAAATACAACTTTAGTTTTACTGTTGGAGTGAAAGCCTGAGTGGTAAGTAAATGGGAATCTGAATAGTTTTGTCTCTCTTGGCAGAAGCAGATCGATATTTCCAYCCAGCAGCAAAGACGAGCACGTGTTGACAGAAATTTATGCAAAMGGGCTTCTAAAAATAAAACCTGAGTCTTTAAGGACTCCACTAGTGGAAATTTTCCTAAAAGCAAATGTCAGTGGCTGAATAAAAATAACACAAAAAGCAGTGGATTAATCTATCGTTCTGTCACAGTTTCCACACATTTCCATTAGTTCCTCCTGAGTACCACTCCTCTAAGATCAGGAGGTCCTTCGCTGCCTCTGATCTCCTCACACCTGCAGAACCACAAAAACCACCTAGCCAGCAGTCTGATGAGCTCTACACACGTCGGATGATTTATACAAACTGGGTTTGCTGCACAACACCTCCAGCTTTGTTTTCACAGTTGCCCCTGTTAACCACAGCACAATTCTATTCATATGCAGTGGGTGTGTATCCAAAAAAAAGTGCCACTTTACAAAAACGCAAGGCCTTTTTTTTATTCTGTGAAGTCGTGTTCACACATTCTGACTGTTTATATGGGATCTTATTTTTTTCCTCCCCAGTTTGGCCTTTTTTCCTCCAGCATTGTCAGCGATTTTAAGACAGTTTTTTTTTTCAGCAAACTGCTTTACAAATGCTCTCCAGTCAGAAAAAGAAACTTTCTATGAAACGGTCAAGAAGAATTGCACAAAGCTAGGATGCTGTGTAAAACAAAARAATGCCAGGTGTCACAGAGTTAGGAGGTTTTGAACCAATAAATGCAGACTCGACACAAAGAGGATCATAAAAACGCAGAAAGCTTCAACAATATCTGAATGAACACAGAGAGAATGTAAAAGCTGTGGCTGATGAGGAGATGAGAAACAGCTGCACTAACGGGAACGTAGCACAGGTTAGAGTGGRTGTGGCAGGACTGAGGAGCAGGATCTAAACTGATGAGGACTAAAACTGATGACATCAGAGAAAACACAAAGTTATTATTAGATGATAGAGAGAAAACGTAATGATTTGTAAATCTGTAAAACATACATTTCATTCCCAGTGGAACATAGTAAACATTAAATGTTTAGAAAACATACCATCTATTATATATCATTTAACCATATATCATTTAATGTTTACTATATTCCACTGGGAATAAAATGTATGTTTTACAGATTTACAAATCATTACGTTTTTCTCTCTTTTTCAAATATTACAAAATGTCCCAACATTTTTAGAATTGGGATTGTTAACAGTTTTGTCATTTATGTTTATTCAATTTTCATGCCTTAAACATAAAATAGAGGTTTGATATTTCAGTAAAGAAGCATAGTGGTAACTGCAGGAAACAAAGGCTGCTAGAAATAGAAACATGCAGAAAAGTGGTGTCACAGCTAACCTTAATGAGCAAGAGACAAAAAAACACAAAGCATGCAGAGTCAGGTAGCATACTGGGATGTTCTTTACCAAACAGAAACCAATTCACTACAAATAAAAACCAGGCATCTGAGGACCTAAACTTCTGTACATCCAGCTTTGTCCTCCTGGAGTCCTTTAATGCCCACCTCTCCAGGAACAGTTTATTTTGCGTGGGATGCAGGATCACACAGAGCAAACCTCCAAGGGTTCATCGCCACATCATCCATGCCTCTGGCCTGAATGCTTCCTCTGGGAGATGCTCACCTGTCAGCAGTAATGAGAGCCCCCACCCCCATTTGCTGACAGAGGAGGGGTGTAGAGCTACAAGAGTGTTTAGATGCAAGAAGATGACAGCACTTTCTGCATGATGGATTGAGGATAAAGAAACCCAAAAGCACAGTGATTTCTGCCGGGAATACTACATCCCTGAGCTTTTGTAACAACTTAAATTATCACATAGAGTGAGGTGCTCTTAAATACACGAGCGTCACTCAGGACTGCTTCAGGAGAGAACAGATACATGCCAGTCTATTTCTGTTGGTTTAAACCAAACAACACTGATGTTGACAGAGAGGAAAGAACGAACCAGCACATTTCAAAATACATAGATGACACTTTTACTGGTGAACATTTCCTGAGTTTTATCTTGTCAAATGTGATAAACACCTTGTCTCATCATTTTTAGCTTCACAATCTTGGAACTGTTCCACAATCTAAAAAAACTGGCCTTGAAAGATGCTGATCTAAATATAATTATAATAGTTCTGATAAGCTGCTGCTCTGAAGTGAGCAGACTCAGACTGAATGTGCGAAAAGGTAAAGGAAGTGAAAACGGTTCATTAAATTAACAAAATGTTCTTCAACATTTTCATCACCTTAGAATGCAGACAAAACAAACCTGCTGTAAAAAACATGAACTGTAACATTAAAGCGAAGGGTTCAATAATGGGATTAAATTATTGAATGCAGACAGAAAATGCAGTCTGTTTGTGACAAAGAGGAGCTGTGCCTGACCTGTGAGTCCCTCTGCTTCGTCGTGCTTGTTAACTCTGACTGGAGGCATTTACAGCCGCTGAGACACATGCAAGTTAAAGCAAGTGCACTCCATGCAATTAGTCCCTCTGAGCACATCTTTTCTGCACCGCTGCAGAAAGGTCACGAGTGTTTCCAGTCTTTTCAGCTGCAACATGAACTGCACTAAAACAGAAATAATGAGAATAAAACACTGCATGCCGATCAAGTCTTTCTTCAAAATTATTAAAGAGGGGGCACCTGCCAAGAGACGCCCCCAACAACCAGCCACCCACCTCACAGATACACACTTCCAGAGAATGCTCGAGTGCAAAACAAGACCAAAACCTACGGAGCACAGTTTGCCTTTAACAGGGGTCACACCCTGCGAGGGCTTTACCAGCCCATCACGACAAAGAAATGGATACCGGACACACACTGACATTGGCTCATGTTTCATCTCCACTGAGTGCGCAGCTGGACATGAAATGTGTCTCTGTGTCAGTGAGAAAAAGCCACAATTAACCTGACATGGCTGTCAAGGGCAGAGCAAAGAGAAACAGATCCAGTAAGAGAAACAAAACAGAGAAAAATACATGTTTTTGCGGAAATGTAACAAACTAGTTGAATGCATTGTGAATGGAGCTGAGGAACATTAATGATGCACAATAACAAGAAAACACAGTAAGACTCACAACTTGATAAGGATATTTTCTATTTTATACAGATTTAAAATGTTTCTTGGTGCTTTAGTTGATTGCACACATCACTCTCAGCACAACACACTGGGGTCAGTTCTCCACTGTGATGACCTTTTGTTTTTCTTTATGTGACAAAATGATTTGACTTTATGATATGGCCGCTGATCAGTTATCCTAACAATAAACCCTGAAGCACAATCTTTTTTTTTGTCATGTTTAATGCAAAATGCACTGCCCAGGTGGCCTGACATTCACACTCTGACATTTTATCTTCTCTCTGCTTTTGCCTTATCAAAAGTCTGCAAAGGACAAGAAGGAGGATCTTCTCTCCTCTTTTAACAAACCTTTTATTCTCTGTGACTCCTTCATTTTTGCTCTCAAAGGTTAGGTCACATTCATAAAGTAAATGTGATACATTTTATTTACCTTTGACTCCATTTTAGGTGTGTGCAGTGCAGTGTAATGTGGGGATCAGGATTGTTTTAGACATGAGGGTAGCATCAAACCTGAACTGATTTTTATATGTATATATATATATATATATATATATATATATATATAGTATCATACATACATACATCCATTATCTACACATGCTTATTCTTTTCAGGGTCACAGGGGTTTTGTTGTTTACACATTACCACCTAACTCAGAAAAGGCAAATATATTTATGAAGTCCATTTGAATATCAGTTGTGAAGAATTCTCATTAGTGATAGGGTTTGTGTATCATAGTTTAATAGGGCTGGGCTAATTTTTGATTGTGATTATTGATCGAGAAAAAATTCAGGTCGATCACGGTGATCAGCTGTGAGCCTCTTCCTCAATCAAACACAGCGGAAATGTACGCGACAACAGCCAATCAGAATCCACCTCCTCCTGCTCACTTCCATTTATAAGTTGCTAATGAAACGCAGACGGAATCGCAGAATTAACCAAAGTAATCCAGCATAAAACGCTGAATCTCACAGAGTTCACTTATTTGGGTGAGTTTCTGAGGTATTTTGGCCGCTGTTACTTCCTGTACCTGTGTTACCTGCTGACAGGCATGCAGGGTGAGCTCTGAGCTCCCCTCCAGACACACAGAGAGGGAGGGAGAGAGGGAAAAAGTGAGCCACAATGCGCGGCTCGCTAAAGCAAAAGCGTCCTCCAAAAATATGAAGCGGTCTTAGGGTAACGTTTAGGACAGAACAATGTCTCAGCGGTTCTTCATTTATCTGGACAAGAACTTTTCTCTAAGTTTTATCGACACACGATGGGCTGGACGCGACGTGAAGACCACTTCCTGTCTGAGTCTCATCACAAACAGCAGCTGAGAGGCGCTGCAAACTCCTGAACGCTCAGAAGCTGCGAGTTTATCCAACATTTTGTTGTGTGCAGAATCAGATATTCTTTCAGAGAAAATGAAACAGTGTTGTCTCTTTGATAAAGTGCTGTAGACATGAGGGGGTGGGGTGGGGGGTCCTTCCATAACAAAAGTAATGAGCTTAGACTTATTCCAATAGGCAAGTGTGCACAAATTGTTGCTGTTTGTAGGCTTTATGTTTCTTTATGGCATATTTAATGTGAAATTCAATTCTAAAACTTTAATTTTCCAAAAGGATAACTTTATTAATGTGAGATTCTATGATTTACACATAAATGTTTTTTTTTCTTGGTAAATATCTTTTTAACACTTTGCAAAAATAATTCAATGTTCTACTGAACCACAGCTATTTGTTATTTTAGTGAAAGAAATAACAGTCATTATTTTAGTTTCATTTCTGTTGCTATTTCTAAAAATAATTTCAGTCACTTTTTTATATTTACAAAAAAATGTGATATTAACCGAGATCAGACGATACGAAAAAATTAATTGTGATCTTTTTTCTTTTTTTGCCATATCGCCCAGCCCTAGTGTATACCACACTCAACATGGACCAGAGGAAGTGAAGGAAAGAGTTGTCTCAGGAGGTTAGAAAGTAAATTATACACGAGCATGTTAAAAGGTAAAGGCTACAAGACCATCTCCAAGGAGCTTGATGTTCCTGTGACTACAAATGTAAGATCCATGGGACTGTAGCCAACCTCCCTGGAAGTGGCAGCAGGAGGAAAACAGATGACAAATCAAAGAGGCGGATAATATGAATGGTGACAAAAGAGCCCAGAAAAACTTCTAAAGTGATTAAAGGTGATATTCAAGCTCAAGGAACATCAGTATCAGATCACACCATGTCATTGTTTGAGCCAAAGTGGACTTAATGGGAAGTGACCAAGTAGGACACCAAATCATAAAAAAGTCAGACTGGAATTTGTCAAACTACATGTTGACAAACCACAAAGCTTCTGGGACAATATCCTATGGACAAATGAGACAAAAATTGAACTTTTTAGCAAGGCACATCAGCTCTATTTTCACAGAGGGAAAAATTAAGCATTTGAAGAAAAGAACACTGTCCCTACTGTGAAATATGGAGGAGGTCTGTTATGTTCAGGATCTGCTTTGCTGCATCTGGCACAGGGGGCCTTAAATCTGTGCAGGGTACAATGAAATCTCAAGACTATCAAGGGATTCTAGAGAGAAATGTGCTGCCCAGTGTCAAAAAGCTTGGTCTCAGTCACAGGTTATGTGTCTTTCAACAGGATAATGACCCAAAACACAGCTAAAAACACCCAAGAATGGCAAAGAGGAAAACATTGGACTATTCTTAAGTGGCCTTTCATGACCCTGACCTAAATTCTATTGAGCATCTTTGGAAGGAGCTGAAACATGCCGTTTGGAAAGGGCACCCTTCAAAGTCAGACATCACGCCATTCACATTCGTTTGGCTCTAAAATCCACACATTTCAACCAATCTGCACCAAATTTACTATGATTGATCCTAAACCACCCATCTACAGGAATGCAGACCAATTGTTGGAGGGCGTGGCCTAATTAGGCATCACACTGTTGACATACACTCACCGGCCACTTTATTAGGTACACCTGTCCAACTGCTCGTTAACACTTAATTTCTAATCAGCCAATCACATGGCGGCAACTCAGTGCATTTAAGCATGTAGACATGGTCAAGACAATCTCCTGCAGTTCAAACCGAGCATCAGTATGGGGAAGAAAGGTGATTTGAGTGCCTTTGAACGTGGCATGGTTGTTGGTGCCAGAAGGGCTGGTCTGAGTATTTCAGAAACTGCTGATCTACTGGGATTTTCACGCACAACCATCTCTAGGGTTTACAGAGAATGGTCCGAAAAAGAAAAAAACATCCAGTGAGCGGCAGTCCTGTGGGCGGAAGATGCCAGAGGTCAGAGGAGAATGGGCAGACTGGTTCGAGCTGATAAAAAGGCAACAGTGACTCAAATAACCACCCGTTACAACCAAGGTAGGCAGAAGAGCATCTCTGAACACACAACATGTCGAACTTTGAGGCAGATGGGCTTCAGCAGCAGAAGACCACACCGGGTGCCACTCCTTTCAGCTAATAACAGGAAACTGAGGCTACAATTTGCACAAGCTCATCGAAATTGGACAAGAGAAGATTGGGAAAACGTTGCCTGGTCTGACGAGTCTCGATTTCTGCTGCGACATTCGGATGGTAGGGTCAGAATTTGGCGTCAACAACATGAAAGCATGGATCCATCCTGCCTTGTATCAACGGTTCAGGCTGGTGGTGGTGGTGTCATGGTGTGGGGAATCTTTTCTTGGCACTCTTTGGGCCCCTTGGTACCAATTGAGCATCGTTGCAACGCCACAGCCTACCTGAGTATTGTTGCTGACCATGTCCATCCCTTTATGACCACAATGTACCCAACATCTGATGGCTACTTTCAGCAGGATAATGCGCCATGTCATAAAGCTGGAATCATCTCAGACTGGTTTCTTGAACATGACAATGAGTTCACTGTACTCAAATGGCCTCCACAGTCACCAGATCTCAATCCAATAGAGCATCTTTGGGATGTGGTGGAACGGGAGATTCGCATCATGGATGTGCAGCCGACAAATCTGCGGCAACTGTGTGATGCCATCATGTCAATATGGACCAAAATCTCTGAGGAATGCTTCCAGCACCTTGTTGAATCTATGCCACTAAGAATTGAGGCAGTTCTGAAGGCAAAAGGGGGTCCAACCCGTTACTAGCGTGGTGTACCTAATAAAGTGGCCGGTGAGTGTACGTTTGGCATTAGATCACACATACTGTACATGATTCTGAACCTAATTTTGTGTGCATCATAAGGGAGACCTGATCAACACATTTATTTAGTAATTTGACAAAATCACTTTAGCCTCCCGTCTGTTGGTCCATCCATCTGTCCTTTTTTTTTTTTTACTTTTTGTTCTTAACATTCATGTGAAGCACTTTGGTCAGTATTGTTTTTAGATCTGCTATATAGATAAAAATGACATTTGATTTAAGTGTCCATTCATAATTCATAGTGGTTTCATCACATCACAGCCCTCTGTATTGTAATATAATTGTGATCATTTCCAAACCTACAAACATATATTTGAAAGAAAGAAAAACTGTTTGATTTATAAGAATGAAGCCAAGATTGAATGAATGCATTTTGAAGTGCAACAGGCCAGAAGCAGCAGGTAACCTAAGAATCCTCTGCCTTAATGCTTTTATTTGTCTTAAACCAGCAGACAGGAAGGTTGCATGAACCAAACCTAACAATAAACTGAAAACAAAATAACAAAAGAAATCTTTTCTTCAGATGCGTGAAGGCAGCAGTTCAGCATTCAGCTGGGATCATAGAACAGTGGAATCACCTGCTCTGATGAACATGTAGATATCATATAATAAATATATAATGGAGCAGCAGTCACTGAAGTCAGCCAGGAAGGCTTCTCTTGCCTCTTTTTTTTTTCTTTACAAGGCTTGTTTTATTATTCATAAAGAGGATGAGGTTTCCAGGATGCCAAACAGGCTGGAGTCCCAAACAGCTCCATTCACTGATTCACTCCAGCACGCACGCACACACACACAATTTCTAATGGGATATTCCAGGGTAGCCGATCCAGTTTCCTGCTCGCGTGGCCATGTCTGTAGCAGAATTGCTGCAACAAAGAAGGAAAAACACCACTGGACCTAAAAAAGGTTCCATCTTAAGTGCCTAATCGTATCTGCCATAAAAATAAGCAGCTGAAAGAAACTGAGAATCAATGCTGTGACTCTCTGCGTTTTTCCACAGCAGTAATAAAAGCCTGGGTTCAATAGCTCATGTCACTACGTTTTAGAGCCTGGCATAGACTCTGGTCTCTGCATTTTAATATTTTATTAGTCTCATCCGTTGTCTCCCCACAATCTGTCAACATCCTTATGGAAAGACAGCAGAGATGGTGGCAGAGCCTGGAGTCAATCACTTTTACAGTCTGGGTCAACATATTCGAATAGACACCGAGTCAATAAGAGCTCTTCCAATACAGAACTCCAATTTAGACGTTAGGTTTGATTTTTCCACAGATAAGAGTAAAATTTATTTGAATCACTGAGCATGTGTCAAAACAATAAACTGATGTTTTCTTCCACACTAACGCATCATTGTCATGGTTTATGGATAAATTTAAAATTTACCTTTTGATACATTTCTGATCACACACTTAGTTCTAAATATGCTTCAGTGTAGAATAATCTAGTCCAGATTTGAAGTGTCTATGTGTTTTATTTTTAAACTATAGCAGATTAAAGTGAAGCTAAAAGTGGAATTATCCTTTAGTTATACGTATGTGAAAACTTCAGTTTATTTCTCATAAATTTCCAAGATTTTTTCTTGTAAATTTCTGACTTTACAATGTCAGAAAATATT
>NW_013952599.1:387062-389678 GCF_001266775.1 Austrofundulus limnaeus
ATATATATATATATATCATACCTTTAAACCTAGCTAGCAAAGCACAGCAGGTAAAGTGAGACATTGAAGAGGTCCTCACTTTACATCACAGACCTCACTTTGATAGTAACTATGGTGCAATGGTCCTCACTCTGTAGTAGAAAACAAGTACACACACACACACACACACACACACACGTGACATACACCAAGCGGAGCAGCAAGCAAACATGAAAGAAGTGAGCAGACATGGATTAGATGTGTTACTCAAAGACACCATGATATATGGGCATAGCAGGGTATCAAACCTATGACTTTTTGGTCCCAATCTGGCTGCCCTACCACTTCATCACAGCCACTCACATACCATGGCTTTGACCACCAAGCTACTGCAGCCCCTGAATGCTAATAATAGACTCAATTATGTGTCTCAGTCAAGCAGCTTTAGAAAAGAAACTGAAGACATCATAAAGGCTCCGGAATTAATTCAGCTTTTAAAAGATAAAACTAATGAAATCCAATTTCTAAACATGGTACTGAAAACACTGAGCACCGTCTCTTTGAGCTTTTTGTCATTTCCTCTGAAAATATTATCAACATCCACATCTTCCATCTGCTCAGTCTCTCCTTTATATTTCATTTCTTTCACCATAAAGTCTCCAGAGAACCTCAGCGAGATAGTGTTTTCAGTGTGTTGATATTCTGCACAGGTTGAGGTGTCTGAATCCCCACATTTACCCTGGGGGAGGGGTGGGGGGGCGACGACAATGTAACAGAACGATTAAAAAAATAAATAAAAGGAGGGGAACAGAAGCAGTGCACAAAAAGAAAATGTGTGCTTAGACTTTTCACCGCAGGTCCGCTGAGCATTCAGGGTGCAGCTGGATCGTTTGCTGAGCTCTCTAGTGTATTTTCTGAATCTCAGTGCTTATCGTGTGACAGAAGGTGTAACTTCTCTACTTTGTCTAGTCACTGATTACTGAAGATGAATCAGAACTGTTGAAGGTTTTCTGTTTCTCTGAGGCATGAAGAAAAAAGGCAGATGTTTGTCGTAGTGCAGGACTGGGCTATCCTGGTCCTCGAGGGCTGCTGTCCTGCATGTTTTACTCGTCTCTATGCTCCAACACACCTGAGTCAGTAATTGAATTACCTCTTCAAGTTCTGCAGAAGCTTGATAATCCCTCATTCAATTAAATCAGGTGTGCTGGAGCAGACAAATAAGTAAAACATGCAGAATAGCAGTCCTTCCCCTGGTGTAGTGTGCATCCCGTACCTCCACACAGACACACTTGGAGGTACCGTAAATGAGAGAATGACGTACAGCATATTGTAGCACTGTAAAAAAACAGCTGCATTTCAGCTTACACAAAAACAGAAAAAGGAGACAGCAGCTTGACATCAGTTTTATGTATAAAAAAATTTAATAGGGCCCCTAGATTTCTGTGATCCAGGAAACACTATTTAAAGAGTGGAATTAAAATTTTAAATACAATTTATTTTTAAAGACAGAATGTCAGAATGTATATTATGTAGATGTGATTCAAAGAATCTGGGTTTTTATACTTTATAATCATGTTCATATGAAGAGAGACTGAACTGAACGCTGGGGAGGACTTAAATATAAATATAAATATAACTTGACATTTTGCAGCCTTTACAATATGAAAACACAGCAAAACAAAGTTTGACGATTTTGCAGCTGTGTGAGCAGGATAAGATACATTAAAAAATTATTACGTTTTTCCCGCTGAGACCAAGTGGGGCTAAAAATATTATTTATAGCCTGAATTAAAGGCAGTAAACCATGCGTTTACTGTGCAGCAGGACTTCTGGCTGTTTTATCACACCAGTTTTAGAGCATTTCTTTCATGCATCAGTTTGTTTGCACGTTAGATGCTGACTGGATAGTTAGGCGCATGTATTCTATTTAGTGTAGATAAAAAAAAAATTGTAGCAGGAATATGTATTATATAGAAAGATGTTCAAGCTTTGGAAGTTTCCAATTTTTTGTTACAATTCGGCACTTTCACTCAGCTGACACTAACAGCATTTTACTTCATGCCGACATCATGCTATTTGACTAAGGCTGCGCTTTTTTGCGCAGGAGACCTTGGCCTCTAAATCCCCCGCTCCCCTGCTGTGAGCCACATAGTGTCTATTATTATGCTAAAGAGGCGCACGCACACCTAGAGACACACCTAACCCTAATCACTGCTCACCTACATGTCCACCCTCAGCCCAAAACTGTGCTCCTACATATCCTCCATTTGGCCCAAACTCTGCAGACATGGCTGAGGGAATCAAGATACATAAAGAGTTATTGGCAGCAAATTTTATTTACAATATTTACAAAGAAAGCTTACACAAGCAATATATACATTTTGTTTGTATGTAGATGTAGCTGCTTCACATCTATCACATCTAGCAGTTACTACACACCCAGTTTTCCTCCTTTCTACATTTGCGACAGGTATATTTTTTGCAAACCGCACACCGTTTTGTGCTACGGTTTCTTTTGCAGAGTGTCTGAACCTGACACTGTGTCGTCTTTCCAGGACCAGGCTGGGGATGTGGCTTTTTCATCATGGCCTTTTCCAGCATAAATCGCTGTCGAAGTTCCAGTGCAAGGCCATGTAT
>NW_013952599.1:389761-391646 GCF_001266775.1 Austrofundulus limnaeus
CAGATTGCTAAGAAGAAGGAGGGGGTTTGTCCTCAGGATCTTGAAATTTCAGTCAAGCTAGTAACTGCAGTACAGGAATTATTGCACACCTTTTAAACAGAAATCTCAGTATCTGTATGTGTATGAGTGTGAAGCCCATGCCTCAGTGATTCATGAGCACTGCTGAATTAATGTGATGCTAATACCTCAGATAGGTGTCCAGATCATCTCCAGCCAGCTTGCCACGAGGAGTCCTCAGCGTGAGCCAAAACATCTTGGAAGGCTCTCTGTTAATGTGTTTCAAAAACACGACACTATTAGAGCATGAGTATATCAGCACAGTGGGGTGAGGGGCCTGTTGTGTCTTATTCACAGCGAGGGTGCTCACAGGAAATCAATGCCAGGGAGAGAAGTCCATTCAGAAACAAGAATGGCCTCTGGCAAAAAAATATACCAAATATTGGGGGACGAAATAGAGAGTTAGCAAATGTGGAAATAAGGACAAGAGTGGCAAGATGGTGGATGGGGGTAGAACCCTAAGAGGGAGGAAGGTGAAGGTAGGGATCTATTCCACCGGGAAAGGAAACGAGAACATGATGAATGGGAAGGGAAATGCCAGAACTGCCCGTACAGTAAATACTCATACACAGTATGAGATAAATATAAACACAGTTGCCGTTGTGGTGAAACACATACCAGCTGACCACAGCAGATCACATCATGTGAATACCATCCATCTAAATATGTATTTGGACTGAGGACCCAGCAGCCTGCAGAAAACTTTAGCCTAGTCCACAATACAGTTTTTACAAAACTATTTTCTATTTGTTATTTTAAAATATTTCCTAAAAGACAGCATCATTTCTAGAAATGGTTTCATCCATACAGAAAGACCAAAAATAACACAAAAGTAGCCACGCCAGACCTTTATGTGGTGCTGTAACACTGTCACACAAATACACCAAAAACAACAAAGAAGGTGTGAATTATGCGCAAACAATTTCCTCTTCAGAAACAGCAAAAAAAGGGACACTCATGGGTTGTGGGGCAGATTAGATGTGGGGCAATGATACCATAGTTTTTAAAGAGTTTTTTTAAAGATGTCTACTTGAAAAATGTGAGGTTCAWATTTCAATTTCTTTTCAATTGTTTTTACAGTTTAGAAGTTCCCAAACATTGTTTTTATGTGGACATAAGATTGCAACAAATAACTCTTGTGCACAAAAAAAAAGGTTCCATGGCGGACAGGTCCTTTAGCTGGATGCAGAGTTTTAGCAATTAAGACAGCCAATCAGATAAAGTTAATGTTGCATGATTTTTTATTTATTTTTTTTTTTTGCTTCTGCTTCTGTAAATAGTTTCATTTTAAAGCACAAGAAAAAAAACTAATGTGATTGGAAACAATATGTGCCAATACAKTAAAGTGGATATTGGTCAAGAATACGTAAAATGAAGCTCACAATATTTTAAGCATCATCTTCCTAAATTTGTTCTTTTGATAGCATGTTTGACAGAAACTGTCACAAAAAACAAAACAAAAAGCACATCGGGAACTAAGTGCTCTGACATAAAAACATAATGTTACCTTTAAGAATTTAAAACTTTAATTGTTATTCTGCTCATAAATGTACTCAACCCTTCAGTTGCCTATACTATGCTCAGATAAGGCAAACATCAAATTAAAAATAAAACAAAACAAGACTGCAAAACTGAACCAAATTAATCAGCCATAAAATAGTCATCAGTTAAGTACACCCAGTCTACCTGGAAATTTTTTTAATTTAAGTTTAATATGTGGATCAAGTTTTTCCTTCCCAAAAGTTTCTGCCTGTTCCAAATGTGCAGAATATATCTGCAAGGAGGCTGCTTGCACATGTCTCTGTTCTCAGTAATTGGGTGAATGCCT
>NW_013952599.1:392080-397788 GCF_001266775.1 Austrofundulus limnaeus
CTGCTACCTTTAGCTTTTAGCTTATGTTTTGCGCAACAGGCATTCACCCTTGCATTTTCGTAGGAAATGCAAGTTCTCTAGTTAACTTAGCTTTTATAATAAAGTAAATAAACTCTAATTTTGGTGGTTGGAGTAGCAATATTAATAAAGGTAACACAGACCTGGGTTGTATTCAGAAGTTCAGACTTGTAGAGGGGCAAACATTGAAACTTTATCTTTACAATTTGTGATCAAAGTCAGATTTTATGCTTTGTTTTTGTGGCATTTTTCATTCTTACAAAAACATAAAAGAATCAGCAGAAAGAAATGAAAATACTGAAGATGTCGACATGCTGTTTTATTAGCAGCCRTGTACCTGCAATCTTTCAGAGCACTGCAACACACGCCACTGAATATTTCCATTCATTAGCATTTATTCACTCTGCAACTGGCTCACAGCAAAACACAGACAGGGAGAGAGGAGAGTGCAACCAGACACACCTAAAACATGAGTTGTCAGTCAGTTGCGTTATTCTCTGCTGTAACAGCAGCCGCTGCTGGATGCTGCCTCTCCTAACCCCTAATTACCAGAAGGCAGCACAGTAAGCAGTCTGAGGAAAAACATCTGCTGGACCACAGAGGGACACATAAAAAATGTTACTGTGTGAGAACAAAGAGGTGTGGAAGAAGAAAAAAGAAATAACAGGTGTAACGAATGGAAAAATCAAGAATACAAATGTTTGTCCTTTTTCTGTTTATTGAACTTGTGTTTGGATTTTCTTTAGTGGATGTTCCTTTTTAGACTGTCTGGAAAACTGAATAAAAAGTGGATAAAATTCATTCAGTGGCCACATTAGTCTCACATCCAGATGATTAAAAACAGATATTTAGATCTCTGGCCAAGTGTTCTCTMACAAAAATTCATCACTGCAGCTCAGGAGGTAAATCAGGGGGTCCACAAACTGAGAACTCGGTGGTTTGGTCTTACTCTTATGATCTGCATCATTAATCAAGCAGCTGAACTGCTAATTGGGCCCAGCGTATTTATCTGATGTTGAAACAGTCTGTGATRGAAAAAGCCCTTTTCCCTGTGGCAATGAGTAAAAATGGCTACCAGTGTAAAACACTCAGTGAAAGAAAAGACTATAAAAGCTCATGTAGTTCATTTATCAAGCCAAAGCTGGAAAGATCCTGCTGATAAACAAATTTTATCACCASATATTAAAAGAAAACCCTGAGGAGGAGAGATGGAGAACACAACTTCCCTGTTGTACGTCATACTTTTTGTTGCCAACCTTTATTCAATCCTCTCCCCTACACCACTTCTTTCCATTTTTCCCTTGATGTAAAGAAACTGTTACTTTTTATAAACATATATTGAAACATACACTGGCGTAAAATAAATGCACATCATAGCATTTTTTTTTGAAGGAGTGCAGACTATCTGCCACCTTTTAAGGCCAAAGTTTAAAATTAAGATCTTCTGTTAAGAAATGAATGTTACCAAAAATTAGTCTGAAGCCTTTTTCAAAAGAAGCTTCAAGCTGAGACTTGTAACTCTTTCAGGCCAACTTGATGTTTCTAAATGGACCAAGGCTTTAAGGTGGGTCAAGCCAACCCAGGCCTGACAAGTCTGTGCCACAAAGTGTAGTAGTAATAGAGCTGAAATAGTCAACATGTTTAGGTCAGATGGCTTTATGGTTCAATAATGTGATGAAGTGTTGATATTTGGTTTGTGTGAACATGATTGTCAGATTAAACAACAGATTTATTACAGATGGAAAATCAATGAAGACACACTGATCATTTTTCATGTTTTGAAAACAATATGAGGACAACACATTTAATGTTTTGTGCTCCATGTCAACGCAGAAGTACAGAGCCCCTAAAAGCAATTGGATGAAAAATAAATAAAAATACTTTCTTGTTCATTACAYCACAGAGAACAGCTGATTAATGTTTGAAACATTTCAGAGCACGAGAGAGGGCACGGCTCCGATCGGATCATTGTGCCGCAGACGAACCTCTCCACACGGTGACTGGGGTGACCACCGGCTACAGCCTGGATCTCCATGCCACATATCAAGTGCTCATCCCGGTCAAAGCTGGACAGGGAGCCAGGCCAACAGCTTTGGCTCTGCATCCCAGGGGAGGAGCTAAACCCTCTGCACCTAAATGCATATTATCAGGCATACAAATGATGGATAAGTGCCTTCCAACCTACTAGGAGGTAGAGGAGAGGCAGTCTGGACACATTGTATGGGACTGATAACTGCTAATAACGGTCATTTTGACAACATTTGATGCGGGGGTGGTGACGGCCGACAACCAACACAGCAATGTCTTTGTATGGCAGCCCAAACTGGAAATAAAGTTCAATAATGTCACAGATTTCCATTTCAGTACACACCGCTAGTCTGACATAATCAGAAAGATCCTGTGAGTTATTGAGTGCAAATGAGAAAGTATTTTTGTTTATTTTCCATACAGTGTCTATTTAAGGGCTCAGTACAGAAGAGTTCAGTGCCACTTCTTTTTTCATTATTTTACAAAGCTCACATCAGTGTAGGCCATAGCTAGCTCTATGAGATAACAGCATTAGAGTGGTCTGATCTTAATGACCAATTTGCAGAAATAGCCTTCAGACAAGAAGAAAAATCTTTTTCAACTCCTTCTCTTGACTTAACAAAATTATGTCAACACAAACTACAATTAGCTCTTCATTTATAAGTATCTAGCATCTGTGCATCACAACAGAATATTACTGAACATGTCCCAGTCCCACAAATACATTTTTTAATTCCACCAAGACAGCAAAATAMTCATTATACACTCACCGGCCACTTTATTAGGTACACCTGTCCAACTGTTCGTTAACACTTAATTTCTAATCAGCCAATCACATGGCGGCAACTCAGTGCATTTAGGCATGTAGACATGGTCAAGACAATCTCCTGCAGTTCAAACCGAGCATCAGTATGGGGAAGAAAGGTGATTTGAGTGCCTTTGAACGTGGCATGGTTGTTGGTGCCAGAAGGGCTGGTCTGAGTATTTCGGAAATTGCTGATCTAATGGGATTTTCACGCACAACCATCTCTAGGGTTTACAGAGAATGGTCCGAAAAAGAAAAAACATCCAGTGAGCGGCAGTCCTGTGGGCAGAAATGCCTTGTTGATGCCAGAGGTCAGAGGAGAATGGGCAGACTGGTTCGAGCTGATAGAAAGGCAACAGTGACTCAAATAACCACCCGTTACAACCAAGGTAGGCAGAAGAGCATCTCTGAACACACAGTACGTCGAACTTTGAGGCAGATGGGCTTCAGCAGCAGAAGACCACACCGGGTGCCACTCCTTTCAGCTAAGAACAGGAAACTGAGGCTACAATTTGCACAAGCTCATGGAAATTGGACAAGAGAAGATTGGAAAAACGTTGCCTGGTCTGATGAGTCTCGATTTCTGCTGCGACATTCGGATGGTAGGGTCAGAATTTGGCGTCAACAACATGAAAGCATGGATCCATCCTGCCTTGTATCAACGGTTCAGGCTGGTGGTGGAGGTGTCATGGTGTGGGGAATCTTTTCTTGGCACTCTTTGGGCCCCTTGGTACCAATTGAGCATCGTTGCAACACCACAGCCTACCTGAGTATTGTTGCTGACCATGTCCATCCCTTTATGACCACTATGTACCCAACATCTGATGGCTACTTTCAGCAGGATAATGCGCCATGTCATAAAGCTGGAATCATCTCAGACTGGTTTCTTGAACATGACAATGAGTTCACTGTACTCAAATGGCCTCCACAGTCACCAGATCTCAATCCAATAGAGCATCTTTGGGATGTGGTGGAACGGGAGATTCRCATCATGGATGTGCAGCCGACAAATCTGCGGCAACTGTGTGRTGCCATCATGTCAATATGGACCAAAATCTCTGAGGAATGCTTCCAGCAYCTTGTTGAATCTATGCCACGAAGAATTGAGGCAGTTCTGAAGGCAAAAGGGGGTCCAACCCGTTACTAGCGTGGTGTACCTAATAAAGTGGCCGGTGAGTGTAGTATATGTCCATAATACCCTCYTTCCATTCTTGTATCTCCTCCTCAGTCCATTTTTCCTTTGGCCAATATCGCTTCAGATTTGTGCAGATTTCCAAACGCATCTCTTCCCTTTTCCTTAGAGTCCTCAGTGTTGACTTCACACTGTGGTCTTCTTCCAGTAGTAGGTTTTACATTCTCAGTTGACAGGTTGGGGTCCCCTGGTGGACTTTTCTAGGAAGTTAGTCATATTTTTAATTATCTGAGCTCACATTCCAGCTGTAGACTTTACTGTCTCTACTATCCTCTTGGGTGGCCATTGTGCTGAATTGATACTAGAATTCAGGCATCTATAAAATCATCCCTTTTTTGTTATTTTTTTGCTGCATTCTGGCTTCCAGGTGTGTCTTTTTGTTCCTTACGCTTCTTATATGAAAAAAAAAATTCAACTTCAGTTTTGAAATTAGTTTAGCTTTTGAGAGCCATGACCCTGATACAATTTGAAAGATAAAATGTGTACAAATCATGAAATACTGTATGTCTCTTAAAATGAAGCACAGATGGCTTTAAAAATCCTACAAATTGCATATCTGGACCAAGAATGTGAAAGAAAATATTAAAGTCCACATGTTATCACATAAAACTGCAAAAGCATCTGAAACTGGATAGAAATTCAAGATGAAAGCTTTGATTTATTTTATTGATTTTATCTGTTAAGGGGTCTTAAATCAAACTGAGATATGAGGGAGACAAAAATCAAAGATGAATGGATAATTTTTTTTTCTCTGTGTGTGCTCTTACACCAAGATGGAGTGTTAAGAACCAAAGTGTGGCTAAAAATTTTATATGTTTCAGGACAAAGAATGGACCTATAGTTGTACTTCATGTTTAAATATTACAAAGAGCTGTCATATATGGCCTGAAAGTACACATACATATGCAGATTCTTCTCTTCTCTGATGAGTAACAGATAAGCCTCAGAGGAACATTACCATCCAGGCCTCTTCTTTCCTGAACTCTATTAACACACCTCCATGTATTTACATATCAATTAACTCATTCATCCTTGGTGTGGTCCTGCAGCTGCGGTGGTGAAATATGGAATTACAAAACCCTCATTAATATTCAGACAGGACAGTTTTGTTCAGTCAGACTGAAACAAATCATTGGAAAAAAAGAATTAGAATTCTGAGATGAAAAATGGACTTTCTACAAATACCATAATGTAGAATACCTAAACTTTTTCTTCAGGTGCAAGATTATATGTCAAAAATTCTCATTTCAGAATAGATTTGAACCATTTGAGCTTTCTTGGAGGCTGAAGGTGACAGATTGGTTTTTGTCGTTTGGCTGTGCAATAAAACATCCACACGCCTATGTTTATTCCTATAAATCACTGAAGAATAAGTTGTACCTTCGTTCATTCTTTACTTGAACAAATACACACAAAGAATTTATCATTTTGTATTGCTCCAATATTTTATTATAAACTATACAAGAACATAACTTGTTTTCTAGTAATGAGTTCATATTAATTTGACATTAGGTTAACCTTGATGAAAAACAAAGTTTAACAAAAAAAATATTTTTATTCACCTTTTTTAGATCTAAAATTTACAGAAGTGCCACATTATGTGTTCATTTTCCATTTTAAAGTAAAAATGCTTAAATATTTAATATAATGTGAATATATTATAGT
>NW_013952599.1:399431-416852 GCF_001266775.1 Austrofundulus limnaeus
AGATTTGAGACTGGGGCGGAGGTTCACCTTCCAGCAGGACAACGACCCTAAACATAAAGCCAAACTACAATTAGTAGTATTATCGAAATATATTTATGTTTGTGGTTGTAATGTGACAAAATATGGAAAAGTTCAAGGGGTATGAATACTTTTGCAAACCACTGTATATATATATATAAACACCAGCTAGATTTAGTTATTAGTCCTACAGTAAATGAGTTTCGTACAGATTATTGTTTTTCTTCTTGTCATTTTTTAAATAAAGCTGGGAGCTTCACAGGCTGATGCCATCTATAGTTCACAAGTCGAGTTATGGCAAACCTGCTCTTTATTTCACTAATAAATGTTTAAAACAGTAATACCTTAAATAATGTGCCTCTCATGTCTCAGATAGACAAGCCACAACTGACTGTGTTTTTTGCTTCTGGAAACATTCTCAAGCAGCTGACTTGCCCTCTTGGCCAACACTCAGCTGATGGGAGTGGTACTCCGCACTACAATCAGAGAAAATCCCACACTGTCTCTGAAATCTTATTAAGAGGAATTTAAACCACGGGAATGGTATGACAAAACAATGTAGTGGTTTTGACACTGACTTTAAAAAACTGTGGTGTTCTTTGAAACTGGTTACTGTCCCATTTCCAACATTATTACCTCATCAGTTTTCTTTATTTTCCTGCTCTAAAATACTGCCAGCAAATAAAACAGGTCATATTAAAAACACATTAAAAACAATAATTTAAGTCTTTGAATGAGTGCAATGGAAGTTGTCATGTTTGGCCCAGTGACACTGAGACCAAAGAAATACACCAGCAGGATAAATTCATCAGTTAGTGTTTGCTCACATCTAACTGGCATACTTAACATGACATAACTGTTTACACCACAGAACTTCTATTGTTGTGTGGGTAAAAAGTGTGAGGACATTTTATTACCTTTAGAAGATACTGACAGAATCACAGCCTGTTAGAAAAGCTTAAAATTCTTCACATTCAGCAAACATTCATTCTAACTCCCGTCCAATTCAGGCAAAAATTCTGTCAACCGAAAAGAAGAAAAATTTGAATTTACTTTGACTCTGGCCTTAGTTTGCAAAGTCATAAACTGAAAAAAAGTCATTTGACAACCTGAAATAGTAAATAAGAGCAAAAACTACTGTTAATCTGAATTCACTGGAATTACATTTTAAAGACCATTTTGATGTTTTATATTCATCACCATTATTATTAACTAGCTGCAGAACAGGATCAGATGAAGGTTAWGAAGTAACCACAGAACAAACTGTGGCAACATCTAACCACATTTCAATTTGAATTAAACTTGATCTTCACTTGTTTAGAAGTCAGGAGGTACTGAGGGGTTAAATCAGGTTTTGTTGCCGCATCCTGGCTGGCTATTGCATCATCAGGTGTAAAATTTGTGATGAGTACTGTGCACCCGAAAGCTGTGATTCACACAGTTCATGATAAGGATAACAGAGTTTCATGCTGTGAATGATAAGAGGCATCAAAGAGGAATGTTCCTCTAAAAGCAGGACATGATTATGTCTCGCTGTCCAACAAGTGCACTGACCTTTGTCCTGAGGCGACAAGATGACAGAATGTCTACTCTTTGCATGTACATCTCTGTGTGACACACTGGTGCACTATTGCCTTTTGTCAAATAAGATAATCCGTATCAAACTCTTGACATGTGAGTGTGTTTGTCACATTGTTGGGCACAAAATTTTCTGTTTACAGTGAAATTATGTTAGACGTTTGAGGGTTTGACGGAGCGCCATTGCTCCTTCATACTTTAATCATCAGATGTTAGTTTTGACCACAGTTCCTGCCTCAGAGCACATACAGATTATTCTACACACATAACCACATCATCCTCGAATTCTTCTTTCAGTTTGCATCTGGTCATTAAAGTTCATTATAATGCCTTTTCCCTCAGCAGCTTGAAACAACCAAGTGTGCAAACTCAGGAAAAACACATATTAAAACATTTTTCTACTTGGAGCATGACAGCAGCTTCCCTCATTGTATGAAAGAAGCAGGTGAGATGTTTTCATTTTGCTCCATGATGCTGTGACTTTAATTGATGTGTATTTATTATTCGTTTTTAGTTTGTTGATTGGGAGAGAGTAAACTATACTTTATAAATTGTAATTTTCTAAATTGTGGTTCAACAAAGTGAACTGTACGTAAAAGAAATCTATCAGTGTATTGGAAAGAGAGAGAAAGGATGTTATGCCTAAGTGGRAGTAGCTATTAAGACGTCCTACCCAACACTGAGGAAGCAGGGATAGGGTGTGTAAGGTGGTTGCAAATAAGTAGGGGTGGACAATAATAAGAATTTTGTTATTGACCTGATAAATCTGGGCTAGTATGATACTTGCCATGTTCATTGAATAGTGTGATTAATGTGATTTTGTCTTTAGTTGGTCATTTATGATAAAACACCAAGGACAAAAATATTAGACAAAATCTTTTGCATTACCTAACTACAACAATATAATACAATGTAATAGTGTAAAAATAATTCCCCATACTACATACAACAGTTTTAGGAAAAAGTCACTAGTGCAAAATAACAAAAAGATAACATTGTAACAAAAATATACAGTTTTTAACATTTTCCAATCCTGATCCTGGAGAGCCTCTATCCATGTTTAACTTGTTTTCCTGCCCTGACACATCTGCTTCAATAGTCGTGTTTCCAWCTAATTTTAATGTGAATTTTGAGCAAACTTTTAAAATGTTGCCAAAAAATGAGCATCAGATGTGTTTCAATCTACTGTCGTAAAGTGAATCCACTAGGCCAGGCCAGGCCAGATGTAGTTACACAGCGTGTAATTACATCAGACGTTAACGTTATGCATAACTGTAATAACCAGGAAGTAAAGTCGCAAACTTGCAGGGACTACACATCAAGACAACGGAGTAAATGTTTTAGGAACGTGTTGCTACTACTGGAAAAGTTGTAATTACTCTGACATATCAACTAGTATTGGTTACATGCTGTCTGGAGATGTAAAGAAATGCAATTCTCTTCACATTACGGGAATATCYGGGTAGATACCGACAGCAGGAGCAGGGTCCAGCTGCAGCCGCAGTCGGTACAATTCTTTGACAGCGGGAACAGCTGATCGAGGTAAATGTTCGCTACGTCAGAACCTATTCAGCATCCAACCACTCATTAAAATCAGATGTGTTGGAGCAGAGAAACCTCGAAAGCATACAGGACAGTGGCTCTTGAGGACCTGGATCAGACACCCCTGGTCTAGAAAGACCCACCAATGTATTTAAGGAAACCTGAGAGATTGATCTTCTCTCTGGAAAGTGACAAAGGCAGTAAGAGAGAGAAAGAGATTGAAGTGTCTCAGGACGGAGAAGTAATTTTCCTTCTTGTTGATAAACGTTTATCCTCACCTCATACATCATCAGCAAATGACAGTACCTCTGGTCTTCAGTCGATACCATCAAGGTTCAGACGCTCAAACAGATCACACTGGACCAACCCATTGAAGGACTTTATAACAACCTCATGAAAAATTTGACAACCTTGTGTCTTGTACAAAGAAAATCCAGCAAAGAAAATGCAATGAGTATGTTTTCACCAAGTTTAGTACATCACTTTTAAACAGTGAAGTGTTATAATAAGGAAAGGAACACAATATTTTAAATAAAGTGATGAATCTGGACCATTATTACATACAGGAAGGACAATGGTTTAGTAAGTTAGAACCATCTGCTTAATTTTTTGATAGACAGATTGCTTCATTTGCTGTGATTTAGTTTTGATTAACAGGACATATACTTCACAATTAGCAAGAAAATGGTTCTCTGTCCGAGGTCTGTGAGAAAAAAAAGACTTACTTTTTTTTTGTTTTGTTTGTTTTTCTTACAGACCCAATGAGAGCTGTTTACAACTTGTTCTTGCTTSTTTTCAAGGCAGAAACATTTTTCTTTGTGGTGCCTGACAGCTGTTGTATGATAAGTGGTCCTAATTAATATTAGGGCTGGGACGCAATTAAAATATTTGAGTTGATTACACCTTGTAATATTTTAACTGCATGTTTATCAAATGGCAATTTTCAACAAAGTAAGCAAAACTTTTCAAATCTAACAAATAGTTTTTGGCTGAATCAACGTATAAATATATTTTAACTTAAAGAAAAAAAAGTTTATCGATGCTCTAATATAACATTTTATTAGGACATTCACAGATTAAAGCCAACTGCAAGTGTAAACAAAGCCTAGCAGTCAAATCTAAACCTCAGATTAACATTTTAACTGACAGCTGTCATGAATGACACACAGAATCCATCCTGCTGAACTCAGGGAGGAGCTATTGTCCTGTGTGTCATTTGTCCCTCTATCTATTAAAGCTATTATTGAATATCAATAAATAAGTTTAAAATATGTTCTTTATTATGTTATAAGCTACAGTCTGCAACATATTTCACAAGAATTTATTTTTTTTATCAGACATAGATTTACTTATTTTGGTTCTGAATACATCATCAGGTCCACCTGTACACAGCAGGACAGCTGTTGCATTAGATTCAGTAGCAGTGCTACCTAAAACTTACGGTTGTGTTCAAAATAATAGCAGTCCCATATCACTAGCAAGATAAATCACCTTTTTGTTTGAATTTCAACTTCAACACAGCAAGTACCGTATTTATTCTAGCATAATACGAAAAAATAAATCCATAAAATCATCCATAAAAGTTGGGGGGTAGTACTACTTTTTAACTGAAATATCGGCCTCATTCACAAAATGCCTGAGTCTGGAAATGAGACCACGTAGTAAAAAGCGGTTGAAGCGAGCTTACCTCTGACACTCCTTTGTGCCTCCGAGCGAGATAGTAACAGATCCAATCAGGCAACATGATGTGAACAAAGAAAAAAAGGCTGTCCTGCACCTTAGTAATGATAACAAACTAACGGCGTTAATGTGCGACCRGGCCGCTTCTGGAACAACAAACACATGTTCCGTCTATAATGGTTGCCAGCTACCGGTGTTCTGTAAAAGTTGGTCTACCTGAAAAAAGTTTCCCCACCAGAGGGGATGCTCGTGAGACACAGAGGATGAGATTGTTGAGTGGGATTCTGATGCCTTTATTACAGAGGAGGAATACCAGAAACTTTTAATGATACAGATAATGGTGAGCCTGATTTTAAGGGCTTTTGATTCAGCTTCATCCACACTTGTTAGAGCCACATTGCTCTGTTTGTTATATCACATCAGTTAACAAATGAGCATTGCTATATCAGAGAATAACCAAAATGGCAAAGGCTCAGCCAATGATCAGATGCAGGAGGATCGAAGAAGATCTGCGATTGCCTGTGAGTATACTGAAACAATCAGGCGACGTCTATGTGAAGCCAAGCTACCAGCAAGAAGCCCCCGCAAAGTCCCGATGTTAAAAAAAATGATGTGCTGAAGCGGTTACAACTTGCCAAATTGTAACTGGCCTAAAAAGGTGTGGCATAATATTTTGCGGACTGATGAAAGTGAAATTGTTTTTTTGTGGGGTGTCTAAGGGCCACAGACAATTTTTTCAGACATCCTGCAAACTCTGAATTCAAGCCACAGTACACAGTGAAGACGGTAAAACATGGTGGTTCAAGCATTATGATCTGGGGATGTTTCTCGTACTATGGTGTTGGTCCTATTTATCGCATACCAGGGATCATGGATCAGTTTGAGTACACCAGAATACTGGAAGAAGTCATGTTGCCGTATGCTGAAAAAAAAAATGCTGTTCATAAGGCAAAACCAAGAAATACAGAGGAATTGTGGAATTTAGTACAGTTGTCCTTGGCTGCAACACCTGTTGACCGGTGCCAGAAGTTGGTCAACTCCATGTACCACAGATGGGAAGCAGTTATCAGAAACCATGGTCATGCAACTAAATATTAGTTTATGATTCTCAGGAAAGTTGAGTCTTCAAGCATTTCTTAGTTTATACAGTATATTTTTGAGTTTGTAAAGAACGATGTCAACACTGCTATTTTTTTGAACATTGTACTTCTTGACTTTCTGTAAAATATTGTCATATTCAATGACGTTTTCTACTTTTTTGCTTTGAAACAGAATGTGCAGATGCATTTGTGATCATTAAAATACAATTTATTTGAAGAATTTTGAGATTTACTCACCTTTTTAAACACACTGCTATTATTATGAACATGACTGCATTTATTTACATTATATTGCAATATCAGTGCCTGGCCCTTGTTTACAATCCCTGCACTGGGTGGGAGAGATAGGTGTGTGTAAGAGAGAAACAGAGAGTGAAATGTGGAGAAGCCAGACGGTGGCTGTCTGCAGGAACCATAAATACCTTAGGCTGGACCCCGTGGCTGGACACGCTGTGCTGATAAATTCCTTTACACACGACTGTGTTCTTCTCCACGACGTAGCTCTCCAGACTTTTTGAAATGTGCCACTCAACAAACAAAGCAGAGCCGGAACATGTCTTTATGTTTTTCACTAAAACTTCAACTCAGTGCAGCTCGTGGGTGCAGAAGCATTTTCTCCTTTCACAGATCTGGAGTTACTGCAAAAAGTAGGGAACTAAGGAGGTGTGATTGACTGAGTTCATTTTTTAACGTGTTAAAGCTATTATAAATGTTGGCATTCTCACTATGAGGACTCCCCCAGGTGTTTCTCATGAACTATGAAATATCCTGGCCAAAATAAATTCTTTTTCCCTTTCTTATCGCCTCGAGAAAATAAACCTTTTTTTTACAATTCTTCCAAAACATGCAACAAGCTTAAGTTTATGGATAAAAATGAGTCTTGAAAAGATTTGAGCAAACGAGCAACAACATTCGAGAGTTCACAAGATTTGAACGCACACGAGTGAGCAAGTCAGCTCACCTGTGAATGTGACATTTGAGACTCTCTCAGTTACTTTACCAACTTTTTCCCAATGACCCAGTAAATGTGGTAAGGCTCAGATATCTCAGCTTTCCCCCAGCCTTGAAAGTAGCATTACACGTGTGAATCTGCAATGGTGAAAAAAATCTCAAAAGTCATGTTCAAAGACAAGCTGATCCACATACTCATGCGTGTGTAGCTTGTTGTGTGGGCTTGAATGTTGTTGTGCGTGCTCAAATCATGGTGTGCACACTCAGATATTTTTGACAAATTTATCTCCATAAGAAAGGCTCATATGTCACATTCACAAACAAGCTGATCTACTCACTTATGCAAGTACAAATCTTGTTTCACATGATTAAATCATGCTGTGAGCACTCAAATCTTGTGTGCACACAAATATTATTGCACACACACACTAAAATCTTTGAGACTGATTTATTTCCATACAAGTCGCATTGCCATATTTGTTCGGTTGGCAATGAAGCCATCAAACCTCTGAATTGAAGCACCATACCATCTTTGAATGAACAGTATCAGCTGCTCATTCTTGGTCGTGTTGGAAAATTGTGAGAGCCAAAAGGTAGTAATGCAAACCACTAGTATTCACACATCATCCCATTTTCACTGCTTTACATGCATAGTTCTGGAGGCACTGCATATCACACTGCATTTCAATGGGCTGTTTTCTATACTCTGCTATAGGCCTGTTATCACCCATCGGGCAACAGTGAGATATGGTTCAAGGCTTTATTGCATTTCCATTGAGCTGAGTGTTTCTCAGCTCCAGCTCAGTGTTATCTCACCCAGCTTATGGTGATCCTTCATCAGGACTCACTCCTCTCATCAATTCTGCTTGTCGCTTCGCTGAAACTCACCTGCTTGATTGGCTGCCTCAGAGGAACTAAGTTCTGATTGGTTCAGCTGTGTTCTTCATTAGAGAAGAATTGGGCTGCGAGCTGACCCCTGGAAGGTGCCACGGCACATTGTGATAAATGTGCTTTTGCTTTTCCGACACTCAATCTCATTGTATAATACATGTACACCAACAGGAAGTACACACTGCTCACCTGTGAGTTCAGCATCACTCAAGTCAGCTAAAAAATCCTCTGCCTGTGAATTGGCACAAAGCCTTTAAACTACCGACAGTGCTTATTCTAGTAAAAAATAAGAAGTATAAATGCCAAAAAGAGTCATTTGCATTCAGGATGCAGCAAGGTGTTCAGCTTTTGGCAGGTACAGGGAATCTCTGCAGCAAATAAAGTTAATTAGATTGCTATACCATAATGTAATATATTTCTATGTGAGTCAGCTCGGGGTACATTATCTTATAGCACACATTATAATTATTCAGATTCATAATGCATACTGCTAAGGTTAAATTTAATTTTCTTTCTTGTTGCAGTTCACCGCAGAACACATGCTGCGTGGAAAATAAGTTTAGCCTGATTGGCAGAACTGTAGAGAATCAACACCCTCACAGCTAAAGAAAACTCATTTTTCAGGCTGCGTGATACAGAACTGTCCCACTGAGAGACTGATGGTAAATCAGTACATCATCTGGCCTTTGTTTTGTATTTCAGTTATAATGTATTTATTTTTTTAGGCAATAATACTGTTGAAGGTTTGAGGATATTTGGAGAACATATTTCTCTAGTTGGGTTCTAAAAATGTTATTTGTGTTTAACCAAAACTGCTTAATTATTGCACAAATTTAGAATTTGTTAAACTGGATGATGGGAGCTGTTGTCTGACTTTAGATCCTGCATTTTTTTTGACATTTTATTTAAAGGTTTTTTTTTCTGGTTCAAACTAATAAACTGAAACCTAATGTTTGTTTGAAAAATGATATGCACGGAAAACAAACACTGCCAGAACAACTTATCTGATTTATATTGATTTCAGGACAAAGGGAATTACCGAATATCAGTCAGTAGAATCAAAAGAGAAACTGCTCTGTGTTGAATAACACAAACACTGATAAGCTAAAAGAAAAAGAGATTCTGAGTCCTGATCTGAACTGTAATGAGTCGCATATAGCATCTCCTACAATTCAAAGAGCAGGTAAACTTGAAATCAGTAATGTGAACGTCTGTGTCTTTGATCTGTGTCAGAGCTAGATGGTGGACTTTTAAATAAATTGTGTGTACAGTTAAAACACTGATGCAAGGCCGATGACAGAAAAAATTGGGTAGAAACAAAAAGGAGAAAAGCAAAAAAAATGGAAAAAACGCTGAAAGCAAAAATTCACAAAGATAACATTTCCATATGGTTTCCAATTATTTTGCTTTTACAAACGTTAATTTTTGCTTTACTACAATAAAAGCAAATGTGCTTCCAGAAACAGGAGGTTAATTAAAGTAAAAGCAGAAAAGACAAAATACACATTTTGAGATAATTAGTGGAAGAGAAGCAGAAAATTTTCTAGTGTCTGCTAAGGCAACATTTTCCAGTCTTGTGTACAATAAAATACACACAAAAACAACACCTGCCACTGAACACAATCTGTAGTCTGTCTGTTCCACACTCTGCTGCTTTCACACTTCAAAAACACACAAATCTGCACACATGCAGCTTTGATATGTCAGCGTGAGCGCTTCTTCATGTTCCTCACAGCTCCGCATCAAGGTATTCCTGTGCGACAGAAACACCTCATCATCCTGTTATCACTGCAGCTACAGGGGGGTCTCTTCAACAAAAAAACTCCACTTTCCCTCTGCTTCAGTCCAACAACTCCAGCTCAGCTCCTCCTCTCCTCAGTGCACACTTTTACCAGAGCAGCACAGCTCAGCGAGCCAGGACGTTTTGATGCAAGAGTGTTTAAGAACCGCCTGCCAACAGCTGAAGCAGCTGGAAGGAGAAACTGAATGGGAGAGCAGTGAGTTATCCCTCTGAAGCCAACAGCTCAAACATTATTAAACTTATTGGAAATGGTAGAGTGAGCAGAAAAACATAAACATGCACCAATGAAGCAATCTAAATAAGAGCAGCTCCACAATCATCTCAACCAACAAGACTTCCTCAGAATGTGGGGTAATCCTTTCTCCCTCCAGTGTGAGGGGAGACTCCCAACAGACAAAAAAATTAACATGTTATCATGAGCACTTTGGATGGGATCTTGTTGGAGGAGGAGCTGCTAATGTGTTTCTCTCTGCCTGACAAAACAGCATTGTCGACACAGTAGGAAAACAAAGCAGTCAAGCGTTGCACAAGAAACCTAATAATAATTAGTCTGAATGACAAAATCAGAGCATTTCTAATTCACTTTATCAGATACACAAAAATAATGCACAAATGAAGAGTAAACTTCACACAAACTGACTTGTGTATGTATGACTTTTTAAATGCACACACTGGGACTGTACCACCCTTTGCTCACTGTCAACAAGCAAAGAGGGGCAACAAAACAGGAGGCCTCCTGGCAGCTTTACAATGCAATTTCTGTTTACCAAATAGAGTTGGGCAATATTGGCAAAAAAATTAATCACGATTAATTGGGGTACTTAGCCGATAACGATTAATTTGATGATTAATCCCTGGAGTCCCTGGACACCCTTATGTCCTAGTCACATGACCAATTTAGTGTGAAAGATTTGCTCTTTGTAAAAACCTGTTCCATATTGTGTCAAAATGACAGACTTCAGGTTATACACCAATTTTTAAATTGTGTTGATAGATAAATAAATTACAGAACTTTTTTTATACTCGTCATATTTGAAGCAGAGAGGAGCACYGAGCAGACTCTGCCTGGTGGCATTACCGTATTTTTCGGACTATAAGCCGCAACTTTTTTCCTGAACTTTGAACCATGCGGCTTACTGTATAGACCGGTGCGGCTTATACATGGATTTTTTTTCATTCAGTCACCAGGGGGCTCTTATGCTCCATTTGCTTCAACCACTCGCTTCAAAAAAAGAAAGGAAAAAAAAAAGAAAAGTGATCGCTTCCAGAGCCGACTGTTGTACCAGGAAGCAGCGATTTAAAGATAGTCAATGGCCAAAATTTCATAAAAGGGGATAAAACAGACATTTTTCATGGTGGAATCTGACTGATAAAAACTTTGGAGCTGAACCCAGGACCAGTTTGTGGATAAACGTTAGTGAAGAACCGCAGACTTTTTTTTCCTCATTGCACTCCCCCGGGAAGGAATCCCATGCAATGACGTATGCTGGAGCGGGAGGGTTTCCCACCACAGTTTCAGAGTCAGCATTACCCCGGGAGGACAGCGACACAGAAAGCAACACTGAACAGATTTCGCTGTGTGAAGCAGTTTTTCTCAGCTTGTTTAACTCCGAAACTGAAGAGGACCGATGGTTTCAGTGCGCCGGAGGATGATGAATGAGACTTTTTGTTGGACCAGAAACGGTTAAAGAAAACTACCAAAATAAGGTCAGTTAAATGAATCGTATTCCTCCGAACTTTAATTCCTAAAGGTTTGCTTTTTATGTTTTGATGTTGAATTCACTTTTTTTGACGGCAAATTTGGGTGTACTGTTTTTTTTTTTCATGTTGGGGGTGCGGCTTATAGTCCGGTGCGGCTAATTTGTTAAAGTTCGCTGATTTTTTTTTTAAAAAATGGTGGGTGCGGCTTATAGTCCGGTGCGGCTTATAGTCCGAAAAATACGGTAATCGTATTAATTGTCAAGTGCCAAAAAATAAAGCGATTAATGTTTTTCTGATGATTAATTGCACATGATATGATTACGCCCAAGCCTATTACCAAATCATTCTTTTTAATGCTTATGGGGGAGAAAAAATTGTTTAGTAGAAAAAAGGGGGATCTGTTCACAAGTAAGAGAAGAACGGAGTGTGAGATTGACAGTTGAGTCAACTTCTGACCAATCCCAGTAAGTTCTTATGTGGAGGGGAAGTAAAATGTTCTCCTGGCAGGTTGTGACAAAAAGAAGCTGCGAATTGAATAACGCAATTTTCGTCATGCAAACATGGAAATGAGAGCAGATTTCAGCAGTTCAGACAGACAATGCAGAGGCCTAAACACTGAGGATGAATCAATCTACAGCCTGCACTGAACAAAACAACAATTTTCATCACACAACTATATCAGTGAGAGCCCATTTCTTGGCTGCCAATGAAATCTGAACAAACTTCAGCCAGTAATCACTGGATAATGGACCAACTTGCTGTGACACTTTTTTCAGTTCAATAAATTTATTCATTTCATTAAAAAATAACTATATACAATAACAAAAAATAAACCATGAAAATACACAAATCAAAATAAAATAAAATGAAAGGTAGCAGAAGAAGAATACCGTATTTATTTGAGTATAATAAGTAAAATTTAATCCATAAAATTATGCACAAAGTTGGGGGGTAGTACTATACTCGGATAAATATTTTTGCTGATGTATTTTAAGTGAAATATCTGCCTCATTCACAAAATCCCTGAGTCCGGAATTGAAACCTCGTCATAAAAAGCAGTTGAAGCGAGCTTACCTCTAAAACTCCTTTGTGCCTCCGAGTGAGATAGTAACAGATCCAAGCAGGCAACATGATGTGGAAAATAAAATTAAAAAGGGAGTCCTGCATAAYGAACTAATGATATAAATGTGCGACCGGGCCGCTCCTGGAACAACAATAAACGCATGGTCGGCTGTAATAGCGGCCCTCTACCAGTACTCTGTAAAAGTTGGTATACCTGAAAAAAAGTTTCCCCACCAGAGGGGGCGCTCGTGAGACACAGAGAATGAGATTGTTTTTGAGTGGGATTCTGATGCCTTTATTACAGAGGAGGAATACCAGAAACTTTTAATGATACTGATGATGGTGAGTTAACAAATGAACATTTGATAGTTTTTGTTGTAGTTATGCATTTGTTGTTGTGTCCCTTTTACTCCATATGTTGTTAAAATAAAATTAAAAACTGATACAACAGTCAAATGATGATTTGATATATATATATATATATGTATATATATATATATATATATATATGTAGGGATTATTTTGTGAGATTGGGCTGGTCCTAATTTCATAGAGTGGTATATCTATATATATAAAGACTGCAAAGGCTGAAAAATCCCAAAGTCCATATGAAATTAGAGGTAGTATGAGAATTACATTTTTTATGCTTTTTAAGATAAAAATAGGGGGGGTCGTATTATACATGAGATCGTATTATACACAAATAAATATGGTAATTCTTATTATGTCTGCCTCTTTTATCCTCAGAATATATTCAAACAAAACCTAATTTACAAAACAATACTAAATAAAAAAATAAAAATAAAAATAAAATAAAAACAACATAAAAACATCAACTCAAACAACAATTCAAGTAGCTTCACATTTTACTTTTCATATACCTTCAAAAAACTAGCTTTTATCTGTCTTTTAAATATATAAAATAGATCTGGCATTTTTAAGATCATCTTCCAGACCGTTCCACAATCCTATTCCCTGGATTAAAGTACATCTTTTTTACACTGAAAAGAAACAAGCAGGTAAAACAAATGGATGAAAGGACACATAATACTATTTATTCTGTTGTGTTGAGTAAAACTTTCAATGCGTAACATAATATAATTGGACTCTCACTTCTCTATATAAAGACATCTACTCGTAGCAAAATGCGACTAGCAACTAGTAAAAGCAGAGAACCTCAGTGTCAGGAGTCAGAGGATCCTGACAGACCAGCTCCAACAGACAGATGTGAAAAAGAAAACCAACTAGAGACAGGCAAGCAGGAGTCTATTCCCCTCCCTCTTCCTGAATAAATATTTGATCAGCTGAACCCTGATGGGTATTGATCAGTGCCCTCATGCCCTTTTTATAGATTTACTGACTGTGATCACTGTTCAGATGAACATACACACATAATCAAACCTCTGGATGTCAAAACACATTGTGAGTTTTACAGCTTAAAATGTTCAGCCTTTCTAATGTAATTTTTATTTCTGATAGTATTATGATTAAATTAAAACAAGCTAAATAAGAAAAAAACATGGAAGTAGTGGTTTCAGAATACAGACTGGTCTCCTTCAGAGTCCTGTTAACAGGTCAGATTAAATTAATGAGACATTCTTGAATCACAGGTTAGATGATCCCAGTGCAACTGATTCCACAACTTTCCTTCTAAAATGGTGGGGGGCCAGCAACAAAAACATAACAACAGTTGGGTTTAAAAAGAAATGCTTGCTTGATGCTTTAATGCAATCATGGCTCTACTGTAACATAGGGCTGATTTCTGTGATGCAGAAAACGCAGATGGAATCGCAAAATTCACCAAACAAGAAAATGTCTTGCTGAAACGCCAATGTCCTCCAAAACAAGCGCATCAGTGGTGGGCAGCGCTAATTCAGAAATTAGCTCCGCAAGTTCTAAAGTGCTTATGAAATAAGAAAAACAAAAAGGGAATTTTGGAAAAAATAAAACAGATTTTTTTAGGGCCCTAGCACAAAACACATTATCTGGACTTCATAGAACTTAAAAATCAAATACAGCTTAAAAGAGCATCAAATGCCAGAGAAAAATCCTGCTTTTAGATAAAAATCTGTGAAACTAAAGCAGTTTTCCACAGATACAAAAAAAATCAATACAAGCCATTTAACCAGAATATCCATGGGTTTGAAGACTTGTAAGACATCAAAACATTTTTWTATTGATAAGATGTTGCAATTCTGGTGGGATAGTCCAAATTAATTTTATATCTACAGCAGCTCTGCACCAAAATAACCTTGAAAAAATTGTATAAGAGCATATCATCAGGTTTAGAGTTAAATGTTTAACTTGGAGTTTTTTCCATCATCCATCCATCCCTTCATTATCTTTTACCCGTTTCTGTGCAAGGGGCGAGGTACATCCTGGACAGTTCACAAGTCCATCACAGACACATTATCCTTAAAATCTGACCATTCAACCAAAACAATATTTTAAAAATTATTTATGTCCACATTATTTACTTATAAGAATAAATAAATAAAAACAAAAAAGTGGATTGACAAGGAAGCAAAAAGTTTATGCAGGGGTTTTTCTGACATCTCCTGTGTAAAGTTATTTTCACTTAACATCTGTGATTTTAATATTAAAAAACACAATGTTCAATTTTACAAGACCTATTGATAATCTAACTAATACTGGTGTCACTTGTGATTTATCAACAAGATGCTCCCATGATGCTGCATCTCCTCATTTCTTTAGTGCCACAGCTTCAACATCAGAAAATTATTCCTGCAAATATTAATTATGGCCAAATCAATGGTATAAGAATCAATCAGCAGCAAACACATCAGATTTAATTTAATTTGGTTGCACTGACTGGCTCTGACAGAGTGTAATGTGTCCAAGTGAAGAAATAAATTAAAGATAATTTAATTCCCAGGATGCAGTTAGAGCTGTCATTACAGGCAAAGCTGCTTTAGATGCTGCTGGAAATATTCACTCCCATAACCTTTACAAGAGCTTTAAGTTATTTTTTTGGTTTGTCTGCAAAAAAGAACAATTTAGTTGAAATTTTTGAATTGAATTTGTGAACCAAATAAAAATATCATTAACAGGTTTTATTTCATGTTTGTGAGGGACTAAGATATATAATTTCTGATCAACCAATTCAATTACTGTGACTTTGAAAAACATTAAGAAAATGTAATATACATTACAAATAATTAATAAAAACTTTGATTATGGAAAGGATATAATGAACTGCATTAGTTCAGTGAATATATATAGCATTACACATAAATGATTAAAATACATTTAGTTACGGCAACATTAATGAATCTAATTAAGTTAAAGAAAATGAATTGCTTTAGTTGCATTAGATAAAATTGAGTTGGCAAAGCTCAAGTTTTTTAAATTCAGTCAAATGTTTACTTTGCATTTTCACATAAAAATTACATTGAATATATCTAATTTATTTCAATAATGGAAACATATTTATTGGATGGAAAACCAGACCAAAATTTAAAGGAGTTCAAAGAGGACACACTTTCATAAAGAGATAAAATTATATTCTGGATTCCTTAGAGGCCTTTTTTCCAGCTGTGCTATAAAATGCTGTTTTAAAATGATATTTGAAAATGAAGTGGAAAAAAATAAAAACTACTGTCACAAATATCACAAGCTTAAGTTACCTATACCCACACTATAAATTTATTTTTAAAGCAAACTACACATTCAATAAGGCCATGAAAACAGGTAGAATGTATTATTTATTGTTTTACTGGCCCTTTTTATGAGCAAATTTAATACATTTGTGGTGTTACTGCAAAAATTAAATAAATAAATAAATAAATAAATAAATAAATAAATAAATAAATAAATAAATAAATGTCAGGGACTTTCTGATTTAGAACTCAAAGTTCAAACTTAAACCATCTTGATAACTAATTAAAGGTAAATTCACTAATCTCTGCATTGTTTTGTTTGTTCTTTTTAACATCAAGACATTTCATTTTATTATTTTATTTTTAATATTTTAAAATGAGGTAACTAACCTTCTGCTAATGTATAAAGCAATATACTTTATTGTTTGGGCTCTTCACTAACCTTCGTTCATGTTAAAGATGGCCGAGGAGAGCCAGGTGCGAGTTATCAAGTGTCTTTTTCTGGGTCCTTGAGTCCAGGCGGGAGGCCACAGCCTGGGCTCAGCAGCTGTGTGTACACCAMACCAGGATCAATAACAGCAGAGAGCCTGTATTGATTATGTCTGTAAGTGATACTAGCATGGGGGTTGTTATGGGAGTGGAGGGAAGAGGAAGGAGGCCTTGTGGTGACGCTGGTTGGTTGATTTTTGGAACAAGTAGAGGGGGGGACAGTTACTTTTAAAGATTCTATCTTTTTTTTAGATGGTATTTCTAAAATTGGTTTCATTAAGCAGTACTAATGAACACAAACTGGTTTCCTCAGTCCCCCCTGTCCTCTACCACATGTGTCCTCAGTTCATCCCACTCAGTAACTCACCTCATTTAACCTCGAGCAAAATCTGAATATCTGGCAACAATCAGGATGACACTTTGGACAGTTTAGACTACATATGCAATGTGAGCTTCTGCTGATTAAAACTGTTTACATCGCAGTAGAATATTGCTGTGATTAAGCTATTTATCAAAAAAAAATCAATGGTATTTAACATATTGCAACACTGAGGAGCAGACATTCGAGGATTAACCTGTTCTTGTCAAACTAACTCCACATGCCTCAAATATTAAATATATATATTAAATATTAAAGCTAAAATGCCAATCAATATCTTAAACATAATGTATAATCATAGTCATTAAATCTAGGTCTGCTTCAGTGTCTCTTCAAAAAGCAATACTGGAGTTCAGAATTGAATATAAAACAGTGATGTAAGAGGAAACTCAGCCTGATTCAAGCCTCAATAAAATCAAACCTCCATAGATGACACTTCCTAAATAAGCTGTAATTTTTATACCTTCTTGAACACATTTGAAAAAAATTAAAACAGTTGATTTTTTTATTATTCAAAAAACTAATCTGCAGCTTTGAACAGATTTTTAAATTTAAATGTTACATGTGTGTGTGTGTGTGTGTGTGTGTGTGTGTGTGTGTGTGTGTGTG